>NW_026623350.1:521578-538220 GCF_030028575.1 Malurus melanocephalus | reverse complement strand
GTAGCTTCATGTCTAGTAAAATAACAACATCACTGAAAAGAACAAAGCAAAATCCTCTTTAAAACCTTTAGCCTCCATTGACAGCAACTTTGTAATAACAATTTATCTTCAGACTCCAACAAAAGGAGTAGCTGTTTTTATTGTCATTTAATATTCATTTTATTTTCTGAAGATTATGTTCTCATTTAAATTAAATTACAATGAAATACATAAAATGTTCCAGTTTTCATACCTGTTTCCCCCAAGAGAGTCTTGCAGCAGCCTTGTAAGCTTTGAATCTCTGTATGGTACATGAGTTGCCTTCTTACTTTTATCTCCCAGTGCACTTATTACATTGCCAAGTGCCAGCTAYAAAACACCAAATCACGTAACACACRRGTCAGAATCGGTTCCTGTGCAGTTTTATTTTAAAACCAGCTATAAACTGGAGTCAGCATATTATGAGAAAATTAATATAATCATGAAAGTGAACATTAAAATATTTTTGAAAATTTTTACATTTTACAGCAGGGGTTTAGAAACTTTTGTGCTATCAACAGTGCATTGGATGACTTACAGTCTGACATCTGGAAGTGCTAAAGTGTTTAGCACAATTCATATGCACTATTGGTATTCATGTCAGTCACAAACTAAAGATGGTACTACTTCATCTAACAAACATTTGCTTCTGATGATTATTAAAGTGATCTCTACTTCTAGCAATAGTGATAATATCTTTCAAATTAATTTTACCAATCTGCTTTATGCTACATTTAGAATAAAATATGGGGCACTCATAGGAAAAAATACAGAATTTACTACCTCTACAGATATGAAATAAAAAAAGTTGATGAYGATTTGAGCATTTAAGACTTGACATTAAAGCCTTGTAGTCCACGGCTATTCTGTTTCATTACTAGAAAGGTCTAATTAATATTTATAAACAATCTAACATTTGGCTTTGGAATCCTTTTTCATGTGGAAGTGCACGCATTTCAGTCAAACTGAAGGATTTTGCTTTAGGTGGCGCCCTGCACTGCAAGATCTTGCTCTGGCAATGGTGCAGCCRTAACCAGCAGATGGAGCACCGCGCACACCCAATGCTGWGCCTGCCTGCTTTGAAGGATTTAAAGCGCTTTCAARTGTGTTYCACTRAACTGAGGGCTGGACTTCACTGTAMATKAAAGTTWTGTGATTTTACATTTGTTATATCACACCGATTTTCACGTTCATCAACTTTATATGCTCTTTGTTAAGGACATAACTCTGTCATCTAGACCCCTAAATCCTGCTGGCTTTGTGCTTATGTCAATATGAACTGAAACTGAACTGAATACTTTCTCTTCCATATAACCGGAAGAACTACAGAAAATAATGAATGCCACGATGGTAAGAGAATCACTGAGAACACCCTAACTGCAGAATACCTCATTGGTACTGCACAATAGCCTAGAAAAAAAAAAAAAAAAGAGACATATTTTCACATTTAAAATAAGACATGTATTTTTGTGTCTTTGAAAGAATTGCTACATAACCATGTAGCTCAACACAAAGGCATGAAACTACGGACTCCACTGATAATCACCAGCTCTACTTTTCAGTGCACTTTAGTAAGTGTTAAGTACAAATTTGATACAGTTAATTGAAGAACTATATAGCGAGTCAGTACACAGACATAGAAAATTTGAGCAGTAAGTTTTATTTCTAAGTGTTTTGCCTAAGGTTGTTTTACATTATATTGTATAGTGGTATAGTCTTACTAGTCCACAGTTGATGGAAATGCCTTCTTTTGCCCTTTCTCCTGTAGCTCCTGTTCGCTTTAACCTTTCAGATCCCGCCAGATCAACAAAGTGAAACTTGGCAGTAAGCGTTTCATATTCATTCATCTCAGAAGATTCAGATATTATCCTGTTATCAGTGGCATTGTCCTAAAGCAAAGAAGAACCCACAAGGCTTGATGAGAACTCTCACATCAACATTTGCAAAATTCAATCAGTAATTATTTACAGAGTGACCTCTTCATGACCATCTCCTTAAACATTCTCTTGCAACAACCATATTTTGAAACATACTGTGTCCATTTTAATCACATGTATTAACACATCCTTGAAGACCCAGCTCTAGATGCATGTGAATACAAATTACTTTAAGTACGAGTTACAAATGATTCTTGATGAAGAAACGGGAGGATATATACACTAAAATAGACAAGTCTCCAGCAAGGTGGGAAACCAGTTTGCATCTCTCCTAGAATGCAAGTCTTGAATCAGTTGTCAAAGGAAACTGATWAAGAAAAAGAAAACCTTAATTATATAATCACCCCACAAAATCACAAGAACCACTCAGTTCATAAACCTGTCAAATAACTGAAATACATTTTGATTTTATACCTCTCTAAACTCCATACTAGCCTCCCTGTGGGATGATTCTTCACCTTACTTCAGGAATTATTGTTGGAAACCGTTTTTCCTAAGTCAGGATTCCACTAGCACTTCTGACTTCTGCAGAAAAGATGAAACAAGGGAAAAAGATGGACTTCTCCAGCAGATGGAACAAGGGAAAAGAAGAGATTCCTTTTTCCTTCCACCTTCCTTCCCAAGGTAATGACAGGCACTCACTGCGAGCCTCCATCAGTGCAGGGAGTCTGCCCAGAACACACAGCGCTGGGGCAGATACCACAGCCTCAGCCTCCTTCCACTTCACATCCCAAAGCTCAGCAGCAAAATTATCCTTTTTCATTAGGACAATCCCAAACTTTTTTTTTTTCTGTCTATTAGTTTAGTTCTTCCACTTACTGTAGTGTTTTAYTTTACTCCAAGTGTAGTCAGATTTATTGTCAGGAAAGCAACACAATGAGAAAAATCTTTAAATCACTCACTTCTTGACCTTACTGGTAAGATACCCCTTGCAGGGCAATTTYTACTAACTTGGCATGGTGTTATGTAATGAGCATGTATTGAGTGTATACTAGATTTATAACAAATTACACAGCCCAAACTACAAGCTTTATTAGGAATTTCTACCACATTAAGCACACGAAACCCAGAGCAACCTTTAAAAAAAAAAAAGCAAGAAGAAAAAGCAGAACAAATCCAAAACAAAACAAAAAAAGCCAAAAACACACCCTCAGGTATGCTTTATGTCCTTGGCGAGCTAGCCTACCCCCTTTGCTACTGCAGGGGGTAATGCAGGTTCTGCAGACCAAACCATTCTCATGGTAGTTAAATATTTCATGCTCCTAAAGTGGCATCCTTTTGTAGCAGTAACAGAAGAGAACGGGAACTGTGCCACTTTCACAAGACCAGGAATCCTTATTTCTGTTGTTTTGATGTTTACACTCTGGGGACCACACGCTCATTCCCAGCCCTCTAAGTCATGACTAACGCACCCTTTCCCTCTCCTTCATGTAGGAAGTGAAATGTACATGCAGGAACTTCCARGAAGCAGGGATGGTGTGAACAGAGCCCGAGGAGCAGCGGGTCTGTGCACTGCAGCCTGGCTGCCTGCCAGCCCCGGGCACAGGCGACCGCACACAGAAGGGACACGGCCAAGGCTGTCACCCGAGAAGGAGAACTGCGTTGCCCTAGTAACAAAGGTCTCCCAAAACTGTTGTCTACAGAAACTTGAGCTACATCTCTCCTGGCCACCCAATAATAGCTTGTATTAATTTAGATTCTAGGAGCGTTCAAAGGACAACGTCAGGTCTATCTTCTACTCTCCTAAATGCTACAGGGAACGAAGAGGGTGCTGCCTTTACAAATAAAAGGATTTAAACATGCCCAGCTCCAGACAGTCAAACTAACTTGTGAACATCTCCCAAGGAAATCAGAAACAAAACAGTTTGACATAAGGCAGAAGATGCCCACCTCTTCCTCTAACACAAGCCTCTGTAAAAAAAACCAGACAGAGCCAGGCAACAGGCCCCCAGGCAGCTCAGCTAGTGGGGAAGGCTGCAAGTGCACCAGCACTTGGCACTGCTGTGCCAGGAGCCTGCAGGAAACAGGCTCCCAGATGACTTTTCACTTTCCTGTAAACAGGTTTCAACAAAAACCTCCAAGCAGAGTGTCACCATGCAGTGACTGAGGTGCCCTGTGTGAACTTGGAGTGTGATGCCAATCCCTCCTAAGTGAAGACAGCTGACTGCACCAAATCCAAACCACCATCCTTTCAGCACGGAAAGCAGGAGGAAGTGTTTTTAGCAGGTGTATAAAGCAGGTCTACATACCACAAGGGACCAGGAAGGAACGCTCATTTTGCCTGCAAACAATTATTTGTAGTATTAAAAACAACACATCCCCCCCAAAAGCAATGCAAATCCAATTCACTGTTTCACGTGCTCAAAAATGTGGTATCTATGGGTAGAATGCTAGCCAGATACTATTTAATATTTAAACATTATATGCAAAAGACCTTTAGAATATTCAAGTATCCCTGAGGGTACTGTAGATTTCAGTGATGCGGATTTACAACATATACSAACAGCAACTAAAAACTGAACAGTCACATGCAAAATATTCTATAGAACAGCTCCATGTTCATTCACAGTTTGAATTTCTATGCACTTAACTAGACTTAACAAAGTATCTGCACCCCAAACATGTATCTATTTAAAATAAATACACAAAGCCTCAGAATTCAATGCTTTTCTGCATACACCTTATTGGATATCAATACAATCTGTAATATTCAAGCAGTTTCAGTTAGCTGACTGAAAGTTTAAACCCACTAACTGCTAACACACTTAAACGTACTCTGCCAATTAAAGACAAATTACATTTTAGCTTTCTCACTAGTGTATGTCGCAACAAAATACTGAAGAAAATGCTAGAGGAGAATAGGCAGGTTCCTGTAAAAGTCTGCAGTTTATGGTTGCCTCTGGCTAGAGGATGGTTACATATGCACAGATTAAATCAAATTATTATAATGCTTAGCAAATTCATCAAGCATTATGATGACTACAGCATCCTTACTAAGTGCAATTCAAATAGAATTGGCTGCCAAAACTATGCCCATTTTGAAAAATGGCTACTGAAGAGAAGCTTAACAACAGCAAAAATACATACAGCATTAAATGCAGGACAGACTCTGGTTTGACACAAGTGTATAGTGAAGATAGCGTGTGACCGTGAGCTCTGAACGTTCATCTGAGTGCTGGCAGTGGTTCGAGACAAAGCTCCCAGCTTCAAGCACTGCATCATCTAGAAAACAGACAAGAAGTACATTGCATGGCTTGCTGGCTAAAGCAAAAATGTTCCCATAACACTTACTGTTTTGGATATGTAACTTAACTTTCTCTCTTTGCTATGAATCCAGYTCCTACAAGCCAAAAGTAAAAGCACAAAGATTCTTAAATAAACAAACTAAGAGTGTTTTTGTGTTCTCTGGAAGAAAATAGTAAAAATTTTAATGCCTCTCTTTACTGTACCCTAGTAGTAACATAGCTATCTTTATTCATCTGTGGCAAAAAAAGGGTTTTTTGCACTTTTTTGTACCAAAAAAAAAAGAGTATAATAATATTTGTATTCAGATTTGCAATGCACATGACCAGCAGTTTATTTGACATCAGCCACAACRCAGAGATTTCCTCTCAAAGGAAAAGTAACACTTAAGATTTGGGAGATCAGATTTACTTACATGCTGAAATTTTCACTYCCAGCAAAACCATATTATGAACAAAAGCCTGTTCCTAGCTTTAAATGAAAGCAGCATGCACTTAGTGTCAAACATTTATCAGATTCAAGGCTACAGAAATGAGGGAATAAAAATTTTAGCTAGCTTTTACTATTATCTGTCTCCTGGGCAATTTAAGTGTAAACATGAACTCTATTTTTAACTGCTCATCAAAGCATACAGACATTTTTAGAATGTACTTGGCATACTAGAGAGTAAATTATTTTCAATTATCACCTCCGATTCTCCATTCACAGTTCGGGTTGTAACGCCCACTGTATAAATTCCTCCYGCTGAATCTTCATGTATTTTAATATTTGATTTTTTATTCTTTGCRTCAATATCACGTGTGGTATCGAACAGATCGAGAATTTCTTCATTGTAAAGCTGAGGAGAAGAAAAAGGTAGAAAACATATCACTTTAGAAAGGAATTCCTCCGATAACTAACAAATTCACGCATGGCACATACCAAGAGTTGTAGAAATCCAAATGTCTTGACTCCCAAATAAAGGGTGTTGAAACACCCAAATTACAAGGACAATAGATGACAGAGCAACCGCAAATTAAGTGACCTGCACAACTTTCTATCATGCCACACAAAGATGCAGTAACTTCCTCCACATGAYCGTATCTGAGAGAAAATTCTTCGGTGGGACCAGGGAAGAGGAGGAATTTGATTCCAGCAGAACAAGAGCGACAGTGGTTTCTGTGGCAGGCACCTGCTGTCTTCAGATTTGACCTTGGGCTTTTCTTTTGTGGATTCAGTTGGCTGCACCCTTTCCAAACACTTCCAACTCACTCCACTTGCTCTCCCTGCCATTACACCTTTCCTCACCTCCTCTCTCATTTAGAYAAGCTCTTCCTGCCCTGGAAGGAATCTGACATATAATAATAGTTTTGTACAAGCTGCTTCTTAAAGATACCAAGCAGCAGTCCAAAAATACTATGGCACAGCTTCTTGAGCAGGGCTTTTGTACTCCCTAAGAATGTTCTGAGCTTTATGAAAGGTGTTTAGATCCACTTGAAGATATCGGGGGGAAAAAAACAGGCAACCCACCCAGAAAAAAACACTATCCCACTGRAAATCTCATGCCCCAGGTCTCTGCCTGTATACTGGAACATGTCATGTGTCTTTAATTTAGTTATACTAATTCACGTCAGCAAAGCTCAGCCCAGACTAATTCAATTCCTGATCAAAATCCCTAGGCAACAGTCTAAGAATCACCACAACAGATCTGTATTCACACAAGCACTTTCTCTCAACTGTGAAAGTAAGTGTTGCCCTCTCAAATGCAAAAAGTCATCCCTGAGAAGAAAAAGCTTAGCATTTACAAATGTATTGCTTTTAATCCTTTACATTAAAAAAGGAATTATATTTAATTGTGATAGATAATCTAAGCAGAAATCTTCCAACTAAAGTTTTACCTTGATAAGTTCAAAGAAACAGAGCAGATTCTGATAATGCAGCTGCATAAAACTGCATATGCCTATCTTTTGAAAAAGTAGGAAAGCAAGGAGTTAAGGGAGGCAGACTGCAGCAAACTAAAGAAAGGCAAAAAAGTAGCAAACAAAAGTCACTCTACCCAACAGTTATCCAGCTATAAGACTTCAAAGTTACTCCAAAATAAAATCTTGCTTCAACTTGTTCAATGACTAAATTATTACTTATGCAATCCAGCTCTAATTGTAGATAGGAAGGGAGGAATAGGATACTTTTTGATACAAGAATAGTGTATATCTAACTAATCAGAAAAAGCTCCTTCTGGAAAAGCCTCAGTAAAGAAAAAAAATCTGCCAACCAAAATGACATTTTGTTAAGGGAGAAATTATTATATACATCATTTAACCTCTCTCTGAATTAGATAAACAAGACAGGTTTCAGTACATATAGTTCAGCTGAAATGTTATAACAGCTTGAATTCCTCATATCGTTCTCACTGTAACATTTACTCACTGTCCTGTATTTTGGGACTGTGTCACATTTGTAATGTTATGTATAAAAACACAATAAATTCAGAAACCACACTGGTTACTGCTCCTTATGCTACCAATGTTGCAGCTGCCTAAGCAAAGCTGCAGCTCCCTGATGTACAAACAAAGTGGAGCATTCCCACAGCACATGCTCAAGCCAACTCTCTCTAGACAAACATTAGCCAGGGCAACAAAAAGTTCTCCTTAAGGTAAGCAGTGACARACCTAGACCAGTACAAAACTAATGCCAGCTTGTTAATCTTTAAAACAGTTACAGGAACCTATGAATTCGTTTACTTACTTTACTAAGCAGAAAGACTTAGTTTACTTCAGCAGTAATAAAATCAACAGCTTTTCTCGTGGGAAGTATAAAAGTAGAAAACCCCCCAAACTAGTAAACTTGTACATACTGAAGCAAGCAAAACWAATTTACACCTGTCCTTCCTAAAACTGATTCTTCCTCTCTGTGTGCCTAAAGTATCAGATTTTTCAGGTTGGTAGTGAATGTAAATATGTTACACCCCGATCAATCAATTTTAAAAGCAGTTCCACAGTCAGGAGACAGTGTAAAACCTGCAAGGCTTAAAGCAACAGCTGCKGCAGGTCAGAAAGATCAGAGACTTTATGGCCCCTTTACCAGTAATTATGTCTACAAGAAAAAAGAGGGGGAACACTTCTGCCACAGTATTAACCAGGGATTTTTCTCTAGGTGTAAGAAGAAGGGAGCAGTGGCACTGAAGTCCAATCCTAAATCAGTGGGGATTGCAGAAAGCAGTSTTTTCATRGGAGGTGAAAGAAAGTGTAATAAAKAGATTTTGAAAGCTAAAGAAACCTATGGCAAAGTGACAAAAGCAGGCAAAGCATGGTCACTAATCGAAGCCACAATCAAGGAGCTTTTTTAGAGTTTCTTGTTTTAAATTTTGGACAAGAATTTCAAACAGGCAAGAGCAACAGGCCCTACAAACAATGCATGCAGAATAAAAGGATAAATGACAAACATTTATATTAAAAAACAATGCATGCAGAATAAAAGGATAAGTGACAAACTTCTATACTTCAAAATAACATTATGAAGAGAAGTACTAAAATAATTGGAATAGGATAAGATTTTTTCATAAATTGAAGAGCTGAAGCAAATCCCATAAATTTTCCTTTTGAAATCTTGTAGATTAATTCTAAACATCTTGTGAGAAAAAAATAAAAGATACAACCAGAAAAAATATTTAATTGGTTTTCTAAAAAAAAATAAAATCACCAAACCTAACAAAAACATTGAGTTACACCCACAAATGCAGATCATATTTACCTCTAAGAACTGTGCGTTCACTTTAAAATCTGGAGGTGGAAGTCCTTGCTTAATAGCACCTTGTTTTTTTTCTTCAATACATCTGAAAAGGTGCTTAACAGCACGTGATATAATGCCTTGTTCCTCTTCTGTTATGTTGACATCAAATCCGGTGCCCATGGTGTATGTTTTGCCAGCACCTGTCTAGTTTGAAAAAGTAGTAGAACATGTTAGTAATACTAAATGATCATAGAAATAGTTTGTGAACATTGCAGTGTTAAATCAATCTGCCATCTTTACAGTATTAACACCCAACAGGTCACTTTGAAAAATGCCTAAACAGCAGAATTTGGATAAACTGTACTGTTTATCCAGAGATCACATTCAAGAARGCACAGACCAGTTCAGTTTTTCATAACCCTTCCCCTAGAAACTTTCCCTAACTGGCTTACACAAGCCTTGAGCTATCACCTCTAGGTCAAAAGAGGAGTTAATGTTTTCAACCAAGGCTGTTAATTAAAGCATGTATTTTGGAGGTAAAAGCAGCATTTGCAATTCTTCACTGAAGGAGATCAAATGACTCCCTTAATTAAGATGTTTGAATATCTCAGGTATTATATTCCCATTGTTCTCACTTTATACTGAAGAATACAAGCTGTATCTTCACTAGGAAGATAATTTAATTAAATGTGAAGTCCTATAGAAGACAAGGTAGTGTAGTGTTTTCACTTAATTRGTGGGTCAAGTCTAAGACAAAGATAGGATCACACAGCTGAACATAATCTGCTAAACTGGATCTGCAAACTGTTTTGTTTCACTAGGAATACACTTCACCTGGATAACTTGACATGCAAGATTTAACAGTGGTGAAATTCAGCATCCCAGACCAAATTTTAGGCAATCAAGTCCTAAAGGAATATTCAGAAGACAATAGCACATTCTCTACATTGTGCTCAGCTTTGAGAAGCAAAATGTGTRCCCAGTGTACTAAGAGGGTGTGTTCTCTAGGAAAAGTTCTCTAACTTTGGAATCCAATCTCCGCATTTTGCCCACAAGCAAACAATGTGGTCTGAAGCTCTCCAGGATCTATTTTTAAAAACCTCCTATTTCCAAAAGAGTCTAAAAATGCAGCAGGCTGCAAAGTTGCTCCAAAAAGAACCTCAGTACAACCTATCTCTCTAAGTCAACTGCTGCATTGAGGTGAATTCAGGAATTACATGGACTGATCCTATTTTCAGCATTACTATTACTTTCGCATCTACTGCCTATATATATATTCTGTGTTTCAACTGCCAGTCTACACAAAATATATACTCAGCACTCTCACTCTCCTACAGGATAACTCATTGAAGATAAACCCAAAGTGCTAAAAACCAGATTCATGCATTAAAAAAATTTAGGAGAAAAATCAAGTGCAAAAAACCATTTATTCCAAAATAAAGGCTTTAAGACAAAACTGCGAAGCTCACCTGGCCATAAGCAAAGACAGTGGCATTATAGCCTTCAAAGCAACCTTCAATCAGCTTTTCTATACACTGTATGTAGATCTCTTCTTGCTGTGAGTCAATGTTAAAGACATAATCAAAAGTGAAGGCCTTGTCTTTTCCCAAGAACACTTGAGGTTCGCCAGGCGTGACAGATGTACAAATATGGCATCCTTCAATCTTCTCTTTGGCTAACTGTGGTCTAATCCTGTTTTGGAAGAGAGAAAAAGAACTATTAACAAATTCTCATTGTCAAAGAGAGGAGGAGTACAGAAACAATATAAACAAGGGATCTGAGAATTCCCCAATGACTCGAAAATCAGAATTTTTCACCATGCCAAAAGGTTTTCAGTTGTCTGAGCCACAATACTCACTGTGTCAGAACCCCAGCCATAAAACGCTCACACAAATGACATTATTTTACTGAAGGTTCAGCTACTTCAAGCTCATGATTGCCTAGAACTCTGAACGTTTCTGTATGTATACTATGCATTGCTGAAGAGTCACTTTTAGATGTTGTTTCAAACTTGGAAATCAAGCTTTCCAGCTTCATCAAGCTTCTGAATGCTTTAATTGTAAAAACAGGAATTTTAGGGATTTTTTACAAGCAAGTTTAATATGAAAGAAAAGGRTAGTTTAAATACCAATTTGGGAGCAAGAACCCACCGAAGCCAGTTGGTTAAAACCTGGTGCTAATCATGCCAAGATTGTGGGTTCAGTCCCTGTATGGGCCATTCACTTAAGAGTTGGACTTGAACATCCATATGGGTCCCTACTAACTCAGAATATTTTGTGATATCRTCTTAAATGAAAGCCTCCTTGCTGAGAGAACAATAACCATAAGGAAAAGGCTCGCATTCCTTCCTTCCATTTGTCAGAAAAAGGACTTCGTACAGCCAGAACACTTCTGTGAAATGCTTGGTTTCAGTGAAGAAGTATAGCTTCAGACAAGAGGAGAACAACATTTAACAAGTTCTAAAGGCAAGARTGTCTCATTCCTCCTTATCTCCCCCTAAGACAAATTTCAGCTTTTATTTTAATTTGTTCTGTTTCTGACAAAAATAGTTCCTAGAATGCAGCTTGAACCTCTTACTTTCTATCATTTTATTAATTCCTCTGCATTCTTAACATTCTTGCAGCCTCATCAAAATTGAATGTGTGTACTGGCTTTACTACTAATGACTGCAGAAGTTTGTGATTAAGTTGGTTTAATGATTAACTACCAAGAAGAAAAACTCTGGCCCACCTAACACATTGTTCTAGCTGTAATTAACTAAAAATTTGTTTACAAGGTTACCTTTAAAAAAAAAAATCACAAACCCCAAAACAAACCCCAATCAAACAAAACGCACATCCTATGCAGGGTGGAGCTTAAAAGACGTGACAAAGGTCAGTAAGAATGACAAAACAGCAGCAGTACAGCTACATACAAACGAAAACATTGAATATTTTATACAGGTTCTCCATTTATGTAAAACTTCRAGAACCTATTACTATTTACTGCAGTGTGGCTACTTTCATTTACACAGTGTCAAAGACMTGCATGCACAGAGTATTCTTGAAAGGCACATATTAATTTTATATACCACGCTTTAAGGGCTACATGTACATGACTGCTCTGTTTAGAGCAGCTGTGCTGCTTGAAGCAAGTTCCCCAATGTCTTCACATATCACATGYTGGTTTGGATCACACAGCAGTTTCACTGTGTCCCCCTCAGAGGAAACAAAGCCAAAATGCTTGACTCCAAACACACAAAACTCGTTCCAAAGTATAATGGGAGCATAAGGGCACAAAGCTACCTGCTGATCTACTGCAACTGTGCCAACACCTGCTGATGCAGAGAGCTTGTCTCCAACAACCCAGTGGACTGCTGTAGACTAATTACGTACAATTTACATGAAGTTAAAAGTTTTCTGTTTAAAAAAACACACAAAAAAAAATCTCAGAGCATCATGTATCTACTTYCTTTTGCAGATTCTGAATTTTTCATCCGGGGATGTGCGCTGCTGTCAGGAGTATTCTTCAGATTTTTCATTCTGACAGTTTCATTATATCCCACTGTTTGACACTAGACATTAACCTTAATTTATTTGTAAGGTTTTCTGCACATTAATTCCACTATGGAAAGTTCATTAATGAGCAGGAGGTACCACCCTTGTCAGTGTACCCTGTAGTGCAAAGTGAAAATTAAATAAACCTTTGAAAAATATGATTAAAGAAAAAGAAAAGACTATATGATGTGCAAAAGAGGCATAAATATTCTACAACTAATATTTGCATTTAAGTACACAAAGTGTGCAATATAGGTCACATTTTCTCTCTAATAACATCATAAGGGTTTTTTTTCTTTAAATGAAATAATGCTAAAAGTAATGCAGGATTTACATAACTCCTTCAATAACAACCAACTTGATCCACTTGAACTTGTGTCGACTAAAAACATAATCTGATAAATATGTACAGAAGCTTGTAATACATTTACTTCTTTCTAAATTAAGGAATTTTTGGCAATAAAATAGCTTTTATTTCTAGGTAGAGAAAGTCTTCAAAGACAAATTAATCATATGCCTTTTCTAAAAGCCTTCTGCACAACTAGAAAGTTGAGCAAATAAAACACTGTAGCATGCTGTCTAAAACAATATTTAGAAAATGCCTACTCAGTAGGTTATTCTGCTGCCTTCTTTTACTGCCGTGAAGTCAGTCAGAGGGCAAGCTTCTTTTTCAGACTAAGCACTCTTATTCTTTCACTAATCCAATGCACACAGTACAAAGGCCATCAATTGTCCTAACAAGAATGAACTCTGAGGGCTTTTAAAGTTCCAGAGGTATGTCTCATTGTCTTCCCAAGCAAAAAAGCCTAGGAAGATCTTTTCTAGAAATCTAGATAGAAAACACATTTTCAACATCAAGTAAGCTTTAATGCATCCCAAAAACCCAACTTCCCCCCAGTTCTGAAAGGTTTCTAGCATTAGCTTGCAGAATGAAATTGACAACTTTTTTTAAAAGAAGTACTTATTTTTTTATGCTATGCTTTTAAAAAAAATTATTCTCTGCACTGATGCACTGATGCAATTATGACAGGTGCCGAATAAATTTCTCCATTCAACTACTAAGTAAAGGCTGAGTGACCATGAAAAGGAACAGCATGCCTAAAATATCAATGATTTGCATGATAGTTATTACAGTGATGACAGGACTGAAAAGTGAGCAGTTTCGATGTCGCCCAGCAGAGACTTCCCATGAGAATCCTCCCAGCCMGGTCCTGCCTTGCAGCCAGGCAGCACCTCCCAGAGCTTTGCTGCACCACAGCAAGCCCGTACATATCAGCCCAGCACAACCAGCCCACAGCAAGACACCGTGCCAGGGACCAACTGAGCTGAAGGAGATCTGCTCCGCTCTGGCAGCTTGTTACCAGTCAGTCACCTGCCCTGGAGTGTAATGCAACTTTCAGGGATCCAGCAGTGATGATGGTGTCCTTCCTCTCTGACTTACCACTAAATCTGAAGGCAGTGATAGAAGAAAAAGCWGCATTTCAGCAGCACTTAGGCAGCACAAAGGAAAAACAAAGCAAGACTTGCCACAACAGGGAAGCTTCACACCAGACTCCCTTCTCTTTCTGTCATTGGTCTTACACAATGTCTCACTCTGCTATGGAGCTGACAGGTAGCAGAGACTGGATCGTGACTGCATAGGGTTTGAATGACATCTTGCCCCAAAACGGATGTGCAGACAAGAAACTTTGATCASCCAACCTGAGGTCTTCTCAAAGGAAACATCATGCTCTGAAATCTATACAGCTCTCTAGATAAGCTTACCACTAAACTAATATGACGTCCTCAATGCGTAAGAAAGAGATGTCTCCCCTTCAACCTGATTTCTGTCCACTTGCAAATAGCAGGAGTGGATCACCCAAACCTCAAGACTCTAAAAGTCTTACTATTTGCAATKAATATGTCTGGCAAATAAAAGTACTCAAGCAAGTCAGATTCTGCTCCAGTTTTGCCTAYAGGAACATTTCCTCCTTCTCCAACCACACATGAATTGGGAAAGTGATTTTTTCCTTTCTGCTTACAGCCAAACATTTTCCACTTATGTCTTAATGTGGTCACTTCTGTCAGCAAAGCAGGCAATGCCYACACTTCAAAAATGTGAAAGAGTTCATTCTGGTCATCTCTCCTTGCCCAGCCTGCAGTCTGGCAGTCTACYACTGGGATTTTTCTCCAGGACCAATATGACTTCACCCATTTTGTCTTCCACATGGCCCCACCTCACCTGTTTTTCAGGCTACTCTCTTAATTGCAGACAATCAGGTGTTTTCTACCTATTTCCAATCACATCTCTTTAGATGTGGCAACTCCCCAAACAACATTTTGGTTCACATCATTCCCTCTCCTCCTCTCCAAAGCATGAATACACCCAATTCTTGTTTACGTGTACTTTGCAGCACCTCCAGGCCACACACATGAAACTTAATCCCTTAAATCTCTCCCGCCTCAGCACACTGGGACAAGTTGTCAAATTAGGGAGTGCTAAACCAGCCAGCRGTTGCACAGTAATGCACTGTATTGTACTGGAACTAATCCCTCAGTGGAAAAGGGGCACAGTCTCTCCTAAAAGTATTGTCAGCTAAAACTGGCTCAGATAATACAGTTCAGGGWCTACAGTCATCACCAGGTCAATACTCTGTGTTATGCAAGACATCAGACTTWACARAATTGATTCCTGTTTAAACCAGATAATATCACAATATCTCTTTGAAAAGCATCCTAAATTTACTTCTAGGGATGAAAAATTGTCCCAGTGATTTATATATGTATTATTTACATAAATAACTACATGGATATATATGGATATAGATAGATAGACAGACACACACACACATTTTTTTCAGGTACTGAACAGCTTTACCTCTGTGCTTGTTTAAGAACCTCTCCATTATTTAATTTTACCCTAGCAATCTCCAAACATCGATGATCATGCCACCCCTTAATCTCATTCCATATTCTAAACCAGTGATKTTTTAAGATTTGCATCTCCATGTGAAGAACTGTAAACTTTAACAAAGGGTAATTATCAAAGGGTTTACCATAAGCCTTCTCACCACCTCTACAGAACAGCAATAGGTACACAAGAGCTTCTAAGGGTGATCTAAAAAGAATAATCAAATTATTCTTGTTTTAAAGAAAGAAAAGCAGAAGAAACAAATCACAGGTTAATCTTTCAGACTGCAATGAATATCCAGAAGCTGTGTGTTGGAAAAAAAGAGATTATTCTGAAGTCCCATTTAAAGTTCTTTGTCATTAAAAAAGCACCATGAGGGAAAGGGCTGTTTTCACCTTGCTCAGAAAAGCAKAAATTCAAACCACGTGCTGTGCTGAGCAGGAAACCAGTTAACCTGTAAACCCAAAGCTCTCCAATACTTCTCTTACTACACTAAGCCTATTAAATGTCACACAATTAAGTTTCACATGTGGATATATGAAATGTTAAATCCAGAAGCACCTAATAAAATCCTTTGTGAAATCCCAATATGAACTGGGAATGCAGGCAATATGAACTGGGAATCAAAAAAGAACTGCCTAAAACGGAAGARAACAGCTTCCTACTCTTACTTCAGCATCAGAACTCCCTCACCTCACTATTCCACTAAATTTAAGCTTCTCAAATCACTCCCATTAAACTCCGTTCAGAGCAAGCACAGAGTAAAGAAAGCTAAGCAGATTTCATCTCAAAGACACCTGATACCTGGGCTTGCACAAACTTTTCAGAATTCTTGCTTGCACACACTGGAATCTTGCTCTMTGATTAGTAACACTTTCAAATGAGACCACAACCACAATGCACTCATCTGAATTTCACCTCTCAACGAGCATTAAGGATACAAAAAGATCCAGCATATGACAAATTCCAGGTTTATCCCTTGTTAACACAGCAAAAAGGGTGCAGGAACAAATATTTTTGGGTTTGTACCAGCAACCATCACCCACAGAGAGTTTCTCTATGGTGGCAATACTTAATGGAAAGACTCCATATTAATGGTACCAATCACTGTTGTTACATATACTGTATCCAAATGGAAAAATGGACAGGCAATTACAGACACACTAATTACAGTGACCACACAAGACACAGCTCAGCAGCTGAGCTGTGGMAATTTGCCCTCCAGCACATCTCCAAGTCTTTCCCCCCACCATGGGTCAGCTCCCACCCCAGGAACCTGCTTCCCCTGCCAGGGGCCCAGGCACACATCA
>NW_026623350.1:505224-521131 GCF_030028575.1 Malurus melanocephalus | reverse complement strand
GGAAAAGCAGGCAGAGCCCAGGTGTTCTCAGCCTCAACTTACACCTGGCAAGCACAAGTGAGGCAGGTGGTTTTTTTGCACATGTACCAATACTTACCGACTTGATGGACCTGAAAACTTCCTAGTGTCTAAAGGCATTTCAATACAAGTTCGACAATACCAGAGAATAAAACTTCCTGAAATAGTCTTGGACCTTAAAAAAATGCAGTAAGGACTGTGGCAAAAGCTAAAGCAGGAACTACAGGGTCCAGATTTTATTCCAAAGTCCTATAAAGATATTGATAAAAATACTTTAAATAGTAGCCATTAAATATGACCATTAAGCCTTAACACATCCAGCAAAATTAGTCACTAAATTACCAAATGGGCTCTGAGGTATTACATCTTCAATAGCTAACTTATTTTAATGCAAACAAAAAAATTCTGTGCAATAATACACACACTGAATATTTTGTTCCAGTGTTGCAGACTGTAACTTCCAATTTGCWTTTAATGAGAAAGCAACAAATGGGAAACTGGCATGAAATTAAACTGAGGAAATATATCTCTGCCATAATTAGATTTGTCCAGTTCTCCCATACGCTCAAACTCTACCTCTTCCGCTATTTTTTTTTTTAATTTGTACACACAAATTTAATTTCATGAAACAATTACCCTTTTCAGTAGCTTGGGTCTGGTCAGCTCACGTAGCCATTAGCTGTTCATGCTGCAGATGACATTTGCAGTGCCAGGCTGAGGCAGTTCCACAGGCTGCTGCTCTGCCTTGCTTCCTGAAGTGCCATACAATAGCTGTATCTCCGGGCAGCCACCACGGCCAAGACACAGTTTAGCAGTGTGATTTCAGATTAGTTCTTGTGCAATTCTGGTAATAGCCTAGCAGCCTGTCCAACACAGATGGCATCCTCACACTGACAGAAACAGCCCCAAGCTTTTGCTAAGAAAAGAAAATGCAGAGGGGAAACACCCAGACCTGCTCTCACATAATTCCTTCTGCTGCAGATGCTTCCTTTCTCACACCGCCTCCCACAGGAGGGCTAGCAGATCCTCCAGTAGATCTAGAACACCTCCAACATCCTCGTAACATGAACAAATGTGTTCACACAAACCTTCTGCATGTGGTTTCTTGTGGACTGATTTACTCTCTAGCGAGCAAAGAAATGCACAACTTTTGAGAAAAATTTTACTTTTGAGAGAGAAAGAGWAAAGGGAGAACTGTATTGCAGGATTTGTACTGGCCTTGATTATTTCTAGTTCAAGACAAGGTCATCTCTGATGGAAAAGCAGCACTACCATAGCTTCCACATGCCTGCCAAGCACAGGACTGGAACACTTCCAAATCCAAGTGCAGTTTGAGYAGAACAGAAGTCCCTTTTCCAAAGGCACAGATTTTTTTAAGTTGTTCTACTGTGTTATTTGCCTTGGTTTTCTTAACATCTATTGTTAYATGTGTGACCCCTCTCAGAAAGGTAGAAGAGAGATAACAACACAGTATCTTAGATAAAATGAGATCTAAGCAAWTGCAGCAAAGTATAACTTGTGAACTAAGACTTGAAGTATTTATGGTTTATGAGCAAGAAATGAAACAAGGAGTTAGACCTTCCTGAAAATAAAACTCTAAATTAATTTCATACCTACAAGAACACATGTACACCTGTACTGTGCAACGAAGTGGCAGAATAGAGACCTCTGCCACAGCAATCGGGTCAAACATGCTTCAGTGCCGAAGGGGTCAAACACACTCTGGTGCTGAAAGGGACTAGAGTCACCTGATCTCCACGAAGCTGATTAGCCCGAAGCAACTGCCTCTCCCCATCAGGGAGCAAGAGCAAGTCACTTTCGAGAGTAAGAAGCAAAAGTAAGTATTTCTGCTGCCCAATGAACAGTGCTCAGCTGTACTGCCAGTGTGATTGGCATTAGCTCAAGGTCTGGATACGGTGCTGTATGGAACATGTGAACATACACTGAAATACAGATCACTCACTGGCTACTTCTCCTTTAAGGATTAACTCTGAAAATATAATCCCTGAGAATCTTTATCACCTTTAAAATAAGAGAATAGAAAATGAAMTCCAGAAGGTGCTAGCTCATTTCAGTTTTTATTTGAGAGGTAGCTTCCAGTCTTAGAAAGACCTATATGCACTTTCAGCTTTCTGTCTGCTTACACTGCACTTACACCCCACAGTTGGGAGAACAGCACAGACATCCCAAATACGGGATTCAGACGCGAACAATACATTTCTTCCCCAGGGGTTTGGAACCTAATATTTCCAAAAGGCCGGTCAAAAGAAATCAAAGAAATGTCTCCTTAACCAACGGAGGAAATAGGGAAACTGCAACAAAAAAAAATTTCCCCAAGGAAGCAGAATCATCTGTGGCTGMGGGTTTGGATGGCTGCTGCATGTCACTAAAACTGTAGTTTACCAGAGGGTTCAACCGGTCTGCAATTTGGTGGCTGTGCTCCACATATATTTATATACAAACTCCAAAACCCACCAAGCAAACTAAGGACAGGACTGCATTAAACTGCATGTTTAAACTGCCTCTGTTACAATAACTGCATTTCATACATGAAGGTTAAATGTTTCTATTGAAAAATATGTTGTAGCTTTTATGACTATTAAGCTCATGCACAGAATTATGAAACACCATCTTCATTTTACTGGTGGTGTTTCACATCAATCACTAGCATTAGCAATAATGACTAGGTGGCAATAGTACCTGATGATTACAACACTTAAAGAACAGAGAGGTCACAAATTCAAGGGAAAAGGRGAAAGAAAGGTCTTTTGGTGTGCCCCCAGACCAAAGTCCACAACTACTGCTCCAATGGATATAAAGAGGCCAATTAAGCCAGCATGTATATCCTTCTGAGGGTAAGGATTAATGAAGAAAGCAACTCTACATACAAAAGAGAATGGCGCCCTATATTTCTTTTGCAAATCATGGGTGGTTTTTTCCTCCAAAATATAGCTTTARCAAGAAACTTAGCAGCCTTCATCATTCCTGCTCTGGGGTGCATAGCTGGAAGGAGTGGCTGAGTCACACTGAGGTAAAGCTTACCAGAGCCTGGTACTAATTATGTAACAAGGGCAGCATCAGGAAAAGGAATACACTTCCTGTAGCAGCTTTCTGCTGTATGACTGAATGCTCAACAGAGCTTACATGTGCTAAACAAATCCTATTATAAGTAACTTCAGATGAAAAAATAAAATTAAAAAAGTTTAAGGAAGCCTTTTTAAAGAGTATACAGCCTAGTATCCCTGAACCAGGATAACAAGTGCTGCCAGTATCTTAGAGACACTTTGCTTCCAGAAATTTTAGTGTTAGAATTTGGCTGACAAAGTAATGTATTGTCAAAAGTAATATGGTGAATATGGGATATTCAGTGACCCAAACCACTGTAGTCACTGCTCCTTTACCAAGCTACAGAATAAAATTTATTTAGGTCCAAGGGGAAAAATGGGAAAGAAAACAAAAYAAAGAAAGACCTAAACAAACCCAAAAAAATCCAACAACAAACATCCACAACACCACCAAACAACAATAAACCAYAAACCGTTGGCTGAGTACCTCCAAATCTAAATTCAGTCACATTTAGAGTTCAGGGATTTTGAGATAATTTGAGTATCTCTTGTACGCCAACAACCAATCAGCCAAACACATCCAAATACACTAAGCCTGTAAAAAGTACATCAGTCAAGAAAAATGTGGTTGATGTCAACTCTTTTTAAAAAGCACACTTGTAACTAATGTTTAACTACCAGAGTCAAACTTTATTAAAAGCACAGTTTTGTGAGACAGCTGGTATCAAAAACATTGCCAGCAGCATCATTACATCAACAAATGACCCAATAATGCCCACATAAAGGCAAAGAAACGACAGTGACTTTCTGGTTCAAGAGCTGAAAACTCCTTCTTGCAGAGTAGTAACACTGYTTTTGCACACCCTCATACAAAAAGATTTATCTGCAATGACAAATGAGTAACTTTAAAACACAATTATTCAATGCAATTGAGTGAAATATTTTAATAAGTGCATGCATTTGACAATGTCCTCAAATTACAATTTATTCAGGATTTCTTAAAGGCATCAGCAAGTACCACAAATATATTCAGAAATAAAGCAACAAAACAGTATTTCTTCACTAGAGAATTTTTTTTATTAGAACAAACAACTGATGTAATGCAAGATTATCCAGATGAYAAAAAAAACTGTCAGTCATGCCTAACACTAGGCTTCATTCAATTTCTTCCTCTTCAGTTAAATCTGTCTGTTCTACAAATTCACTACTTCTTCCAAAAAGCCTAGATTTTAAAAATAGGTACAAAGTTAAAAGGCTTTGCTTTTTACGTCTGCAGCAAAGAAGAATTCTTTACCGCCTCTCTTACCCAGATTACCCTTTCCTTTTTAAACACCCACACATATTCACTTATGCTCCCACCTCTTATAGCTATAGTACAGAAATCACTACATGTTCCTGCCAAGATTATTRTAGCTCTGAAAATTGTTTCTTTTTTTCCTCCATACAGAAATATTATCTTCCCAGTTGTATAGTCTCACATTTAGGGCAGTTGGTTGCTTTACACCTCTAAGCCTCAAGTCCAACAACTACATTCCACCAACTCAAAACTAACACAAATTTACCAACATACCTATGGGTAAAACTACAAGCCATTTCATAGGTAATTACAGTTAAATAAAAAAAAACAAAAGAACATGAGAGTTGGGTCAGTTAAAAAAAAATTACAAGCTTTATTAATCATTACTGAAATGACTGCTTAGCTAACACTACCGAAATAACCAGAGACTTCACAATGTGACAAGACAGCTAAAAACAATGTTTCAAGAATCTGCTCTAAATAGTGCCTTCACTCTGTTAACTTTCAAAGCAACATTCCAGGAACAAAAACCTCTGTATGACTTTTCTGCCACTCCTTCCAAAAAWAAAAAAAAATCAACACAAAAAACCATGTTGTATCCATAACACCCGATACACCAAGTTCCAAAGCAAACTGCAGAAAATTTCTTCATATTTATTGTTGACTGTTTCTAATGAACAGAAGTTGCTCTGTTTCAAAACAGAAGGTAGACTGTTCAAGCAGTGACTGAAAGCTCTGAGCTGGTAAATCCTAACTCCAGAGTCAGGAAAAATAACCCACTTGCTTTATTTAGTAATGTCTGTTTTCAAACTTGCAAAACATAAAGGAACAATGTTATCCACCTTCTTCAGTCCCTCTGGTTCAGCTACATGTTTCTTATGTCTGAATGTCAATCCACAAATTTTAACTGATCTTCATGTCTATTCATTCCATTTGCAAGGCTTGCAAAATCATCCACATCAGYACCAACAGCATCAGAGATATTTTTTCCATCCTTCCATTCCTATGCAATGACACTGTATTCAGCTGCTCTTTCTTAGCTTGAAAAGAAAACCTCAAAAATTAAGTTAAAATCAGACAATTCCGGAAACTATGCTAAAAATTCAGTAGGTAGCATTTTCCCCGTGCTCCAAATGGGCTGCTCAGTACAATGCTGGATGCTCTTTTTGTGAAAGCATTTCAGGCAAATGTAAACTGACAGTCCCCAAACTCTCCCCCATCCTTCCTCTATTCCTCAGTCTCAGTATTCCTCAAGTTTGCAAGTTGCTTGGCACTGATTCTAAACAACAGCCTCCATGAAGTTTCAACTAGGTGCAAAACTTGAGTTATCTACAAGCTTAATGCAGGCTGACTTTGAGATGTGGTGGAAAGGTGGAAAGCTGAAATCATTGGAGCTTAAGTAACACAAGAAGTCAAAAAAATGGGATGCCTCACAGCTGACTGACAAAACAAGTTTGGAGTTGGTACTGCTATATCAGGGCCTCATTCAACATCATCTGTGCAAGAAATCCACTGGAATCTGGAACMTCAAAAGAAAGGCAGTTCCCACACACAAATTCACATCCCAAAGCTAGTAGAAAGAGAGCTGTCCACTGCAGCAACACTTGCACTAAGGGCTGATCTGCTGCTATTTCATATGCTCAGCTTTTCATTGAGTCCAGGAGGACTTATATGACACTATACAAATACTAACTACAATATATCACTGGTGATTTTAACRTAACAGAAAGTGAAAGAATGCTTTGCTACCTCATCAGGAAAGTATGGGCTGATTTMATATTCTTCATTTTTTATAACTTATAAAATAGCAAAGGCTGCATGATTTCATAACAGTTTAGCTTCCACTCTAGGGCAGGTAGGAGCTCCTTGTTGGCTAGCCTAAACAAATTCAGTGTGGAAATCATTGTGGAAATMCAGTCATTCTCCTGGTTTAATTGCKACTGGCAYGCAGAYCTCACTGCATTAGCAAGCYTACAGTTTGGAATTACCACCAGTACTTGTACATTTCACCAACGTTTTMGATCCAGGACAGAGCAAGTCCATGAAACAAGTGCACATTGGTAATGCATGAAAATATAAACTGACAGCTGCACAGGACTCATGCCACACACTCTTGAATAAAGTCYAGAAAGAACTCACTACTTCCTTGCTACTCTTACCTGCTTTAGACAACCATTATCTATGCTGGCCTAACAGCAAGGCTAAGCACTTTCTGCTTCATGTCCTAGCTATAGGCTTAATTTTTCATTAGGGCTCAGATTCCCTGATTAAATTACAAATCCAACCAGAAATCCAAAACTATTAATGCAAAGTCACTTCACAAAAGCAAACAAAACAACCACACCAATTAAAAAAATAGTAATGCAGTAGGGTAGCTCATAYAAATTGAAAGCAACTATCTCCATTTTACAACACAAGCCTGGGAGGCTCTGTCTCCATTTCTGGAACAGTTCTCTGCTGTGTGCAGCTGCTGCTGGCCTGGGCACTGCCCTGCCAGTCTCCCTGCAGTGCACACAAAGCAGCAACACCTGATCCTGGGATCATTTCTGTCTGCTGAATGCTTGGCCACAGCTCCTTGGGGACATACGGTAAAGTCWGTCCTGACAAGCTTCTTCAAGGTCAAAACCCATTTTTTTTTACCTTGACTCAATTAAATCAGCTCTTCTTGGCAACTAATACTTCTAAATCAGGCAYTTCCCAGCTGCTCTCAGAAATCATCAATGCAAATCACTTGTGGTTTATCTGCATCACAGTTCATAGTCCCTCATACACTGGAGGCAGCACAGATGCTTTCAAATTAAGTATTAATATATTAACTGTTTCAAATTGCCTTAGAAATTTAAGCTTACAGTAACTGTTTTGCTGTAGTCCTGATTTGTACACCAAATGAGATGGTTACAGACCCTGCCACATTGTGACCAACATCTGATCCCTCGGAACACTCAATATCAGACAAGAGAAGAGCTCCTCTGGCTTAAAGGAGAACTCAGAGGACACTGCACTAAGGGAATGTACACAAGGTTTTTCCAGGAGCTAAGAAGGAACTGCACCAGGAAATGGAAAACTACGAGTTCACACAAAGTGATGTGTCAATGGCACACTGGTAGTGCCTCAAGGCCAGGGAGGGTATTACACTAAGACTCATATAAAGCTTTCATAATGGGTCACAAATTTATTAAAAGCTACAGACAGATATATCTCTATATTAAAATCCCTAACTTTACAGCTGTTTCACAAAGTTTCCCTCACCAGCACCATGAAGCCAGAAGACTGGATATTGGCACAAACTCTGCAYTGCCAACTGCTATGAATCAGGCAGCTGCCTCCCACACCTCTGACTTCCAGTCCATGGCTGTACTCAGCTTCAACCACTTACCCCTGGTTGAAGTTCAGACCCTGCTTTTACAACAAACTCAAAAAAAAAAAAGGATCATTCCACAGTAACAAATTTCAAGTGTTTTACCCAATCCTGTTTCCACTTAAAAGAATTTTTTTAGCACTACAGACAACATTTGAAGGATGGGGAAATGAGGCTGTTTACTCCAGCATATGCTAAGGCATAAGGTATTTAAAAAGAAAAATGGAATATTTAGACAAAACTTGTTAACTGGTGTTCTACAGAAATTGTCAACAAGAATTTTAAAAGTCTTTAAAGGGTGTCAATAGATCAATACTTTTTTCATCAGTTTCCAGATTTTTCCAAAACAGGTACTTATAATTTTTATTAAGACAGTCTGCTTTTACAATTTGTGTGTCAAGGAGAGAAAACTCTCTGTGCTGTTTAAAATTTTAATAATTTGCCACATCATGAAATACAAACTGTTATGATTTAAGTGATTTCACCACTGAATCTGAAAAAAAAGCTAAGGCAAGGAAGATAGCAGCTATTAAAAAATATTTTTAAATAAAACACTGTTGGGCTGGGTTTTTATGTTGGGGTTTTTTGTTTATTTTGTGGAGGGGTTTTTTGTGGGTTTTTGTCTTTTTTTTTGTTCATTTGTTTTTATTGTTTGTTTGGGTTATTTTGTTAAGAAACATGACAGCTAAGCAGATAGTATGACCTTAAGATGCTCCCAAGGAAGTTTTTGCTCCCTGGTTTCAGCTATAGACTTTGACTGCCCATGCCTTATCACTTGACTTTTGTTTACACAGAAATACAGAACTCTGTCATCAAATGAAGTGCAACTGTAATGCAGCCCTTACGTAAGCCCTATCACATGAATAATTAGCAAGGCATAGAAAACTACAAATAGCTTATTTCCCTAACTCTACTTACCATTAGACTTAACCATTTCTAGCCCACTGAACTAAGAATCAGTGGCTGAAGGAATGGGAACAAGATAAATTGAAACTGCAAGCAAGATTCAGGACAGGGAGCAGGATTACCGAGCACAAATGAAAGCAGAGGATTTTTTTGACTTGACAATTGAGGTCATGACTGGTTTCACTTCAAATACAATCRTATTTTTAACTAAACACAAAATTAGATTCCCAATCAAATCCAGTTGACTGGTTACACAATATGCCATTTAAGTGTCAGAATGTTTAAATTTTTTATCCGATCTCTTGTGCCTTTCCTATAGTACCCATCACCATCCTAATCTAGAGGTATCACAGAGTTTTCAGTTCAGAAAAACAAGACTTCAGCCCTCCATTCCCTAGCAGCCATTGCAATGCATTGTTTATCTCTGATCTGCAGCAGTGGTGTTGGCAGAGGGGTCTTGCAACAGCAGCAAAAATGGAGCAACACAAAGACTCAGCAGCTGAAAAATAGTCCAGCAGTGACACTCCACATAAAACTTGCTGACGGAGTAGAAACTTCAGTTTACAGTTAATTTCAGAGTACTTCAGTATCTTTAGCAATTCTTGCTGGGACTTTAAAAAAAAAAAACCACAAACAAAATCCACACGACAATGAAATCTGGTATGTGTAGTCCTTTTTTAAACCTACCTTAGCGAACAATTTAAACAAACCAGACCAAGACTCAAGTATGAAAAAAACAGGCCAAAAATAGCTTTTCCTTTTTAAAAGGTAAAAATCCCACACCCCTCAAGAAAGGTCCTTGTCTGATCTGTAGTTCTCTAATTTTTGCATCAGTCACAAGCTCACTGAACTGAGCAAGTCTAGTATGCAATGRCACATAATAAGGGTATCCACAAAGACTCATGCATCAGAAGAAAAAAATTCCTGGCTATCCTTGAACCTTTCAGACTTCACAATGAATTGGAAAGTGCATGGCTCTACACCCTCTTGGCGTCCCTACCTAGCTGTGGAAGACTCAAGGGAGAGCTGCGAATGTTCATTTATTTTGGAAACAAAACTTTTCAGCTATTTGCAAAGTAATTGAAGATATGCCATACCTTTGTGCTACAGTTTGTGTCTAGATCAATAAGCAATAGGAGTCTCCCCAGCACTGAATGAATACTCAGAAGATGGGGTCATTGTTACTCAAACACTCTGTAAACAACAGTGGTCATCCAACTCTTTGTATCTTAACCCTATATTGAAAAAAAAAAAAAACACCTAAAACAAGACACATCGATTATTTAATTATTTCCAATCTTGGAAGTGGAGTGGCCAGTGTCCCCTAACCAGGCATTAGCTCACCCTGGCACATGGAAGCAAGGACACATATAAGGTCTGTGGCATCAGCCACCCTGACATGTGGTAGGATATCCAGAGGATTCCCAGTACTGGTAACAACTGGAGACCCCTTGAACACAAAAACACCTCCTGCATTTTTCATTATCAGAATGGAAAAATAATGTTATCCCAATTCAAGTTACTTGTAAGCAAAGGAGAGGACCTCTCACACACCTCTGCTGAGCTGGAGTGACAACATGCTGTGCTGGAGTGAYCATCCCCCTCTACACCCAGGAGGGGGCAAAACAGAAGAGCAATTGTCATTCCAGCAGTGCAGTGCATGACAAGCATTCTGTCCCACTGGATATTCCCTGGGTAGACATATASCCTTGAACAAAGAAAGTATTCTTAAGGTGCAAACTGCATGTAAAAATTGTAGAATACATGTATAAAAGGAGAAGTTAGTTGCCCAGCTAAACTACAATTAGTCTTATTTCCTTGACATATCAGATAAAATCTGGAAGTATTTTAGAAGAATCAGCAAGTATTTTAGGAAGAATCAGGAGCATTTCCTAGCTACAATCCGAGAATTCAAAAGCATATAAATTCAAAAGATACAGATATGAGCTTTGAAGCACTTTATTCAGTCTGCCAATCCATTCCTGTTTTACAGATTGAACTTCAACCAGACAACTCTTACACATACTAGGCAGATATCCAGCAATACAAACCAAACTGAATGTGAACTTTGCCCAGTGCTCCACATACATTTTATGAATACACAAATCTAAACAGATCACTTTAAAAAAATCCACTTTTCATGCACTAGACAAAAACTGATAATACACAAATTATAATTAATTTCCAAAGATCCATATGAAACTATTTCAAGGTAACAATGCTCTGGGTTGTGTTCACAAGAATATCACATGCTTTGTGTGATAAACCATTGATTATTGCACACATTTCTTTCTGCCACACAGAAGACACTGTCCGAACAGGCCAGAAGAACCTGAAGAATGAAACATGAGCTGTCACAGTAGGGGATAGGGAAAGAGATTATTCTATGAGATGGCTGAGGAGAGCACATCTGTAAAGCAAAGAGACGTTAAACAGTCATGGAGGTTAATTATTCTTATTAGTCAGCTCAGACAAAACAGTAAGTAAGCTTAAATTGTGGCAGAGAAAATGCAGACAGGTGGGTACCACATATTCCTTCTGGGAAAAAAAAGATAGATTCCCAAACTGATTCACACTCAGTTGCTTTCACAGCACCAATATCACATTTACCATGATATACAGGTAGAGGAGGGTCATATGAGAAGAATGTGTAGACTTTACACAGGAAGAGTATAGGAACCATGCAAAGAAACAAAAACACTTCACACCATGCATACGTGGAATGCATTATCTCCTAACAGCAGCCCTATCACCAGGGCCACTGGAGGACTGTCAGTCCCCCAAGAATCTGCTCTAGCATATTCAGAACTCAGCTGGAGAAGAGACTACACCCCCTTTGCTGAAGGTGTCCCCAACATMTCACCTTTCCAACAGATCATAGGGACAGAGCTCTTCAGTCTTGGCTTTTAGGCCTTGTCTGCTCTCTTTCAACACAGAAGAGAAGATTTCAAACAGGCCCCAGCTCCTTTCTGAGGTTCGCATGGGGAAGACAAGAGGCACTGATCATAAAACACAGCAAGAGATTTCCCAACTTGGCATAAGTAAAAGATTTGACCATCAAAAATTAGTCAAGTACTGGTTGCCCAGAGACACTAAGGAATGAATCTCTATACTCAGAGGTTTTTCCTAGACCTAACTTTAGACAGAGCTTTGCGAAACCTCACCTGAATTTAGTATTGATGCTGTTTTGAGGGGGAGGTTGGATCAGATGACCTCCTGAGGTCCCTTCAAACTTGCATTAATCTAAGCTTACCCTATCAAATCAGTAAGGCTTTATTGTTCATGTGGACATGGTCACACCTCTGTGAACACATTCTGACACTTGAATGGGATCATTCAATTGTGCTGAATTCAGGTCCTGGCACTCAAAATGCAGCTTCACAGAATTACAGACAATTGGAACAGAAAGACATGTGGCAATGTCAGAGTTTATTCATCCACTCTGCCTTTCTGGACCAAAGTACTATCAATTTATTCAAAATTTTCCTGGCACTTACTAGTGCTAATTGTTTTGAAGAGTCTCCTGAATGGACAATTTCACATCTCCACAGACAAAGCAGAGGTTAATTCACTCCCTAGTCTGTTCGTTCCACAGCATCCAACCATTTCCTATATATAGATAGGAAAATATTTTGTTCCTTTCTTTTACTTTTCTTACTGAAATTTAAATCTACTACCTTTTATTGACTTCACCTAGAGCATGAAGAACATTTTATTACCTTCCACTCTGTATTTGACTCTTGGTATTTTAAGATGTGTCTCTTACGCATCTTCACTCCTCAAATCTCAATTGGAGAACTGGTCATGTTTTCCAGACAAACAGCCATGTCCCTCCTCTTTTCAATTCTTCTCAGTCAGTCCACATTTTTCTTGAGCAGCAGGACCCAAAACCTATCACTAGATATCAGTGGGACTGAACAAAAAACTGATTTCTTTGTGTCTTTGTGAAGACWCTAGTTTCTACATACACTGATTTTCTTCTTTTGCTACAACACTGCAGTTCCATGCTTATGAATAGTGTAGACATTACTTGAGCACTTGCCTACAGCAGCAGCAGCGTGCACCAGCCCTTTATTTTTAGTCAAGTATCTTCCAAGATGTAGGTCAACATCATTTTATGCAAGTTCCCTCTTCCCAAAGAGGCGTCTCCACGCTCAGCAGTGATAAGAGTTCAAAACCAACAGAAGCTTGGGCCAGCTGGCATGGGCCAGCCCTCTTTTAGGGGCTGCAAGCACAGAACAAAGCACTTTCATCTGAAACTCTCAGCTGTACAATGTTTCTTGGAGATTCTTTCCAACCTTGACAAGCCTATCATTCCTCTTCAGGGCCTACCAAGGCTTTACTTGTTGACATTTAAAGAACAATGGAAAGTCCATCTGTTCCTACAAGCTTTGCAAATGACAATAATGAAATMGATCTACAGCTACATTTTAAAATGCAGAGCCAAGGCAGTAAGTTGTCCAGCCAATGCAGATCATTTTGAAGACTGCATGAGGAAGACAAAGAAAGCAAGCAAGTAAACAAACCAACAAAAAAAGACATGCAGAAAACAAAAACCCTAAACAATGATTCAAAGGGAAAAAAAACCCCAAAAAAATGCACACACACAATCCCCCTAACAATACCACCCCAATTCATGCAAAACACTTTGGGGACTGAAAAGAAAAAAAAAAAAAGAACATTTAATTCCACTAATGTTTAACTGTCTAATAGTTTACTCGCTAATACCAATTCAGTCCTATCTCTCATCTAATTTTTCAAGCTTACTGAACACCAATCCACTTCGGCTGAACTCAGAGTTCTGCTAGTAAAGATCAGAATGGCAATTTTATTGTTCATGAGCGATTGGCTGACTGATCAGATTAGACAGAAGCATAAGCTGCACTCTAAGTGATACAGATTGAACAGGTGGCCTTCCTGTTGATCCTCTGCCTCTCCAAACACTTACAAGTAGAATGCTTTTTTCAATCACACCTAGAAAATACATTCAGATATTTAGATATTTAGTTAYCCTTAACCTAACATGAAAATATTTTTCTGGTCTTTAATGCATTTCAAACAGTTTACTCATAAACACAACAGCCTTTCCCAAATATACCAGCAATTCACATGCATGATATAATTTTAACAAAAAAGCAAATACAGATGTTTAGATGGTATCAAATCCCTAGTCTGCAGGCTAGGCAGAGTCTAAAAATAATGATTTCACAGGTACTTATAATTAAGAATCAGACTTTAAAAAGAATGCATTTGAGACTAGGGAGTGAAACAGACCTTACCCGGACAACTTATGCAGAGTGACAACTAAAGCAATACATGATTTGCCAGGTAGGTAAAAAAAAAAAATATAAGAAGCCAGCTACTTCCTACAGATCAAAGTGTCTGGTACAGACAATTTTTTTCCTCTTCACAGAAACAAGAGAAGGAGAGAGGGTGAAACAAAGCCATATATAGAATTTTTAATTGTAAAACTTTTCACAGAAGGTAATGACTAACTCAGGTGTTTTAGCAGAGTTGCTTTTCTCATGCTATTACATCATGTATTATTTATATTGTAAGTGTTTACTTTGAAGCTACATCTTTGGCCTGAGGACCTTATGACATAATTCCAAGATGACAATAAACAAAGTGCCAGTGGAGCATGGGGAAGGAAAAGCAGGAAAAGGATATTAAAATAAGGCAAAAGCTTATTACCTACACTCATATCCCTCTCATAGTCTCATATAGGTGGAGATGGGTACATAGAGGTGGTGTCCTATGACAGAATCAAGCACAAAATAAGAGGCACTGCTGCAGTTGGCAAATCAATATTACTGAGAATGTGATTAACAGCTCTAATACCTTGGGATAATGAGCTACTCAGAATGACACAAAGGTCTCTGGACTCATCTCCCAAGTAGTCCCATGCTTAAGGGAAGAAATGTCTGACGAAATTAATGCTAAGGATTTCGGACTTTGAACTAATTAGATACGTATTTTGAATAAAATAAACATACACTTAAGTAAGATATACATATCTTAAGTCAGTCTACCTTTCTATCACTTTTTCTTTTATTCCAAGAAGTATCACACACAATATGGTACCAAATACTTAAAGGAACTCAGATAAGCCACTTTCTACATTTTTACTATACGCAAGAGATTTCTTAGAAAATCTGCTAGTGACCCCAAAATTATATTAGAAGATATTTCATCATTTTTAATATATTTTTAGAGGACACCCTTTTCTTTTGTGTTTYAGCCTACTATTGATGATTTGCAGAACTTCTTAAACAACACTGCTAACAAGTCTCAAATTTAATATAGCCTCTTGACTGACAATAGTACTTCACAGCTATGCAGCTTTCCAGCTTAATATGTCCCCTTAAATTTGTTTTAGCAGTATTAAGCAAAAGACAACATAAATAGAAATGGACGGGAAAAAAAMCAGCCCATTGAAAAAATACACCGCTTAAAGATAATAACCAAGAGGTTGAAGAATTGACTCAAGATATGGAATACATTTTTTGCAAGGCCCCAGATGAGATTAGACCCAGTAAACAGTGACCTGGTTGATCAAACTCTTCCATTATCAAAAGAGAACTCAGCAGAAAAGATAAAGTATCAGACTTGGAGATGTCTCACAAAAGGGAAACATTTTCTGTCTAGTCCTATTATTGATAGCGTTCCTTGTGCCCAGCCTTCGTAGTTRAACTGTAATGCTATAGCATGCTACACTCTAACTCTTGCTCACCTTGAAAATACTGCTTTATTCATGCTTTGAAAGGATCAAGTATGCTGAACATAAWGGAAAGGGAGAGTAAGTATCCTTGAATGATACAGTAGGCAAGATAAAACATTTCAAGCAATGTGGAGTATTTGAGAGCTAGTATGAAATGCTTACATGAAAGCTAAAATGTCCTGCAAAGAGTGAGTTATTTGCTAACCAACTGAACTTTGCAGAGTTCCTACAGCAGCCTGAATGCAAGAGCCAAGTGTGAGACACTAAATTACCTAGACGACAAATCCTTTAGTCCATTTTTAAATCCAAGAATGGAAGTGAACTGTTCAACTTGAATACATATAAATTGCTGTGTATGKTAGAGGAATCATAACCTTTTACTAGGTTGCTCTCAGTTTTCTGTGTTGAAGCTCCAGAATAAGCAGGTTCAAGGGATAAGTCATTCATTTTTGTTGCATACTTAACAATGTAAAGATGCTTAAAGGATGCATTGTCCCAAACAGCTGTCAGTTGATTTAAAAAAAAAAAGTTCTTTACACACA
>NW_026623350.1:485966-505196 GCF_030028575.1 Malurus melanocephalus | reverse complement strand
CAGTGGCCAACTTTACCAAATCTGTTGAGGATACTAACTGGAATAAAGGACCAGATGGTACTTGCTCCTCACTCCTCATTTCCATTCAGTCTATTCAGGAAATAATATTTTATGCTAATCAATCATAAGCTCTGAGTCAGCAGATTTTCACATTTTAAAATATATTTTTAATGTTTTCCTTCTCTGCATATCAAACTCACTGTGACACTAACCTTATCTTTTCACTATTCTCCATTTGTATGTAGTTGCTATAATAAACATATCACACACGACCATTTTTGAAAAATAAGGCAGCATTTCTACCCTTACACTGGAGCAGATGTATTTCTCTAGGGAAAAGTGGAAATTAACACTGAGCATTAAAAAAAACAAAACAAGGAAGAAAATTAACAAAGACTTAAAACTATTAAAGAGAAGAGAAAGAGAGCACAAGAAAAAGACAGAGCTCATGTAGTTACTCTTGCTAGACTTGTTCAGATCTAGTTTGATTTCTAATTAAACTTTCTTGTTTACCAGGTCAAATGACACTTCTTGAAAGTGTTTTACATTGAAATAATATTACCATAACAAAAATTCTCTGCTCTGGCCACCACATATATTCAGTATTCTGCTGTATTTTCCATAAAATAAAATAAAATAAAATAAAATAAAATAAAATAAAATAAAATAAAATAAAATAAAATAAAAACCTAAAATGGCTTTATTTCCCCAGCAGCAGTCAGGCAACAGAACATGAATGCAACAATTTCAACAGCCGCCTCTGAGTGAGCAGCAAGGACAATCTTTCATGGAAATCAAGGAAAAGCAGAGGGAGGCAGCAGGGTTTCCTTGATCCCAAGCAACAGGTTCATTCAACTACTACAGAAGAATTTACAGAAGTCACAGAGTAAACCTGAAAATGTGAAGCCATGAGTTTAGTAAAAAAGGAATGTCTAGGCCAACAATATAAATCCTAACTTTTCATAGATCATAAGTAGTAAAGACAACACCATTAAATGGAAATTGGTGAGTAGCTCAATGGTTTTTCAAAGCAAACTCCTAAGTCCTCTAATAACTTTGAGAAGTGACAAATTAAAAATATAATTCATTCACAAGTATGAACAGACGGCCCAGCTACTCATTGCTTTTTCTTCTTCCTAAATTCAAGACGTTCATCTTTTGCCAAGAAATACATGGCATTAAGGGAAAGGTCCAAGCAGGATTTCTTTCCCCTCCATTYAAAAATGAGTTTGTGTTTACAACACAAGTGGTGAAAAGGGAAGTTTATTTCCTAGAAAGCAAGATCATGGATTTCAGCCTGCCCCAAGCAATATCAGTAACGGATGATCAAGTCAGATATTATGAAACCAGAATTAATTCAGCAACAGATGGTGCCGTGTCTTTTTTCAGCTAAAATGCAAAGCATACCAACAGGGCAGAGTAAAGTTTCAATGCAGGACAAGGCAATGCTTGTTTAAGTCATGGAGCAAAGAAAAACATCAAAACTAACAAAAAGATATGCAACAGCAGCTCTTTTGTAGCTTTCCATTAACAGACTTTGTGCAGAAGAGTTCTTTCCCAACACCTTGCTATTTAATGCTTTGATAATCTCTCATTTACTAGGCAAAGCATTCTTGTGTACTTACAGACTGCTGACTTCATTAACACAGTTACTTAGATATTTTCCCAAAAAACACTTTTACAGCTTCACATGTTTACAGATGGGTAGCAATTACTGTCTATTAAAATAAAAAGTTTGGTTCATTTTAAGGAAACAATGGATAGCACTGTAGTCTATTGCTATTGCTTATCCAGCTACAGAATGATTTATAAGAATGCTTAGCATTGTATGGGAAGCATGAAATAAGTACCTCCAGAGCTTATAACATATACCACAGCATACACGTCCATTCATCTGGCATTTGAGGATCTATTCATGGTGGGAAGCTTAAACACAGATGTAACTGTTTGCAGAACAACAGCCCAAGAAAGAAAATCAATCTCAGCTGCCATCAAATTGCTTCAAAACACACCATCTAAAAAAGACAGGTTCCTTCCACTCAGCTCCTTCCTTCCTTGTGTATCTAACAGTTGCTAGATATAGTACAGAGGAAAACAATTTCAGTGTAAATGCTTAGAAAGAAAATGCGCAAAAAGAAGAATGCAAAAAGATTAAAAGGTAGAGGGAGGCGTGACAACACCAAACAGCAGATTCCACATGGGGAGAAAAAAAAAATCCACACAGAAACTAGCAAAGTAAGACCTATGCAAGACATCCAACGGATCACACAGTTCAAGAGTTGGGGCTATGACAAGAAATCCAGCATTTAATAACAAAGCTTTGCAGTGGGAAGCTAAGATTACAATGGATGAACATATCCCACTTGCCTAATCAAAAGTCAACACTGTATCCTGATGCAATATCCTGACTAAGCTTTAATCGTAAAAATCTCTGATCTCCACTACACAGAACTAGTAATCAATGCGTTTTTCCAGCATACTTCATCTCCCTTTTGAAAAACCAGAAAGAGAAGCTAGGCGGTTTTAATTCATCAGTTACACTTATTACTTCTTTTGTTACTAAAAATGTKTACAGGTCAAATAAATTTTGCACAAAATTTCCATACTCAGCAAACATCAACGTTTCACTTTTGTGAAGCAGTGTCACAACACATTGCCCAGAATGGCCATAAAAAGGCTATTTTTTTAGACAAGTCAAGGCAGAACTGGGGGGCCAGATACCAGAGCTTCTCTACACACATAAGGAAAAGAGTAGCAACACTCCTGTTTGTCACTTGAAGGATGAAATACAAAGCAGATGTCAATTACAGCAGGTGAAGCAGTAGCAGTGAGGTACTCTTGCCAAAGCAGGGAAGAAGGCAGATAGACACGGAGATACCTAGCATCACAAAAAGTGGAGACTTTCACTGCTCTGTTCTTTACTGATATTAAACATGCCTGATKATAAAATACAATCTCCTGAAGTTTCTTTGTGTTCTGCCCACTAACACAGTTTCAACTGGGCTCCATCTTTCACATGAACATGCCCAGTGCCAAAGCCCTTCAGCTTCACCAACTGGTGCTGCATGTCCTTTTATTGTCCACTCCACCTGAGGTGTCACTCAAGCATGTCAGAGTGACCATCTTCTCTTGACTACTGGTCAGCATTTACAGCTATTCATCTCCTCCTATTGGAGTTGTTACTTCTTCTGTTTTAATAAAGCATCTCTAACAAATCAACACTGAAGCGTCTCATCTCTACATTCAGGGCCTCCACTGACTCAGAGCAGATCAAGGCCATTTTTCACCTATGGAGGACTAGGAGACAGACATCTTCAATGTTCTACATTGTTATTTGGATCCTGTTATAGAGAAGACATAACTGACATCCTTCCATGCTTTATCAGATATAGTCCTCCATGCAAGACTTCTAGTTAGACCTATCAAAATATTATTGTTCTCCAAAAGTTCCTTTGTTTAACATGTATCCAAAAATGCAAAGGATTGAAATCCAACTTKCCTGTCTTCTTAGATCAACACTGCTAGAACATCTTAACTGCATGGCTCCAAGCCACATGGAGCAAGGACAGGCACTAACTGGTGGAGCCATTTCAATTCCTGCAAACCAGCTCAGGTCTGGTTGATAAAAAGGTAAAAGTAAGAGCATTTCTGAGCAGCGCAGTGACCCCATCAGCCCCTTACACGCATCATACAACAACTGAAGTGCAGTAACAGACACAGACCACTGGTTGCTGAGGTCTAAATTTTAGGTGAGAACTTCATCTACCCAACATGCCAGAAGCCTGCACATTGTATTTTGTCTGTGGACACCACTAAAGTGGCAATAGACACAAGAATYACAAACTATAATCGACATCCTTTGGTGAACTTGAAACAGTTGCCCATCATGTGAACGACATTTCACAACCTTTCCGYCAACTTAGTTTTCATATGTTGAAAAGACACAAAAGCAAGACAGAAATTTCACACTTAGAAAAAGGATAGCTTTACACATTTAAAAAAAGTTCTCTAATTGGATGACTGTTTTCTACCATCGGGGCTCGCTAATTTTATCTGAAACCAGACACTGCACAAAGTTACACAGAGAGCAAAGCTCTTTGCTGAAATTGTGCACGATCTCAAAACTAAGTCCACAAGTCTTTCAGTGGTGAGTGACTAGAGAAAAATGTTTTCTTAATTGGGGAATTTAACATGAGTTACTGCATTATCTGCCAAACTATTTTCAGCTTTCATGCTTCACTAAACTGGAGTATTTAGCTCATCAGTCACAAACCCATTATTACACAGAAGAAAATGGGGAGCAATTAGCATACAAGATGATAGCTTAAAGCTGGTGCTAATTGGAAAGAATGAAGTATTTTTCATTCCTGTTGGATACAATTAGGTGAGACAACCAGGTTCTGGAAAAAAACAATTTGCTAAACAATTTCAGTGATGTCTATTCTACAACCTATGTTTAAAGTCTAAGCAAATTCATGCCTTTGCAGTATTTTGCAACCACAGGGATCACAAACTAAAAGTTGGTCCAGCTGTAGAGCAAGCCTTGTTCAGAAACATATATACAAAATACAACGACTAATTCATCACAACAGTGGAGATCATCGCTGAACTAAGCTCAAGTTGACAAAAAGAGCTGAAGAACAAATCCAACAAGGAAACAGAATATAATATTCATAATGCACAGTACAGCATGGCACCAATTCACAGTGAGTTGCAAAAGMAGTTGAATTATAGGACTGTACAAAATACACAATCAGAAATAAAAGAAAACCATCTATGAAGAGCTTACTGGTGCATGCTTTTTTTCATGACTGCTAAACAGGGAGGGGGAAATCTTGTACATGAATATTTAATTTGCCAAAAGGAAGAAAAACAGGAGGAAAAATGCAATCCTTCATTATTAGTGAACTGCACTCAGACACAAAATGTTAATTAGACAATTATACTGCGAAATATACTTATAACATTAGGGATTTGCTGTCAGGACCTACAGCTGGGTGACTTTCATTTACTTCTACAAATTCTTTGCTATATATTACTCCTAATCTATTCATCATACACCTACAACTATGAACATATTTCTACCAGTAGGTTTTTTATTTAATTCCAAGCTACAACAAACTTTGGTATTTGTAAATGAACTTCTACATCGCTATTTCTTTTGGCTCAGAACATATTAAATATTTTCTTCAAATGAGAGAGCAGTCTGTAAACCTGTTACACRCCCTATTTTTAGGATCACACCTATCTCATATTTTCCCTTTTAAAAATACAGCCTAATTATGTTTTGGAATAATACCTCCCTGTACATTATGTGAAAAATGCTTCAACAGACAGCACTCACAGAAGCACCTCTCCTCATAGAAAATGCTACTGCAATCAGACTTTAATGAACAACTGCAGCATAAATCCAACCCAAGGGATGGAGCTGCTCTGTTTACTGAAAATGTTATTGCACTGTTCCCCCTACAAGTGCCAAAACCAGCACCCAGTAACATCACTTATTTCTGCATCCTTCAGACAAAAAAAAAAAAAATCAACCCAAAACAAACATCAAAGATCACCCCCTTGGTTTTCCTGAACAACGGTTGAATTCTCTAATGAAAGACTGTCCAAGAACCCACTGAAACAAACAGACCTTCCCCTAAAGTCTGATTTCTCGTGGTGTAATACTCCAAATATGTCAGTATGAAGAAATTTCATTAAAATAAAAAATTCAAAACAGACAGCATGACAATCCTCAAATACTGACACACATATACATAAACAGGCACAAACAAACACGCACATGTATTTGTCCCCATGCTTCACTCATGTAAAGACATCTTGAAAATTGAAGCATGCATGGGCTAAATTGGAAGCTCTTCGAACAATAAAATAGTATTTTCACACAGAAAGCCGAGAAGAGCCAAGAGTTCACTGATGAACAGCAGATTTTTATGTCTGATTAAAGGGACATTTGAATTAACTGACGTTTTAAAATTATTTCTTCTACACACACCTRATTCCTATATACTGTGAGCAGCCTTATGCGAGTCCATCCCTCTGGTATGTGAGGTTAGACACAGCCTCCGCGGGATAAAAGCCTTTATCCTTCTAAAAATATCAGCTGTGCCAGGATCCACTCTCGCAAAGCTCCGTGATGCAAACGGCATCGCTACAGTCCAGGGGCTGCTCTGCTTCCATGAGTAAGCACTCGCAGCACCGGGCTATAATTAGTCSGAGTATTTTTAGGGTCACTGCTCAAATTTAGAGAGAAATTACTTAGAAAGATCTCAGATCGGTGGGGGGTTCCCCCTCTCCTTTGGCTGCTCTCTACCGCTGTGAGGAAAAAAAGAGTCTCCGCAGTCGCCGAGGCGAGGCGGCGCTGGCTGTGCCGGGAACATGTGCCTCGCTGCTGTCCCTGCGCGGGTGGGCAGCGCGCACGGCCGCTCCGCGCTGGACACACCGCGGCCCCGCCGCCCGCACCGCTGCCCAGGAGCCGCCGCCGCCGCTTACCTGACCGCCACCCGCACCGAGCTCTCGTCCGGGCCGGCCGACATRGTGCCGCGGGCGAGGGGCGGCCGCGAGCCTTGCCAGGAGCTCCGCCGGGCCGCGGAGGAGGTGGGGGCACTGCTGCGGCTCCCCCCTCACCTCCTCCTCCGGCTCCGCCACCTCCKCTCTCCAGCCATTTTAGGTGACTGAATGAATAGGTAGGAGCCGCGGCAGTGCAGGGCGGTTCGCAGCGCTCCTCCTCCTCCCGCCCCGCTCCGGCCCAGCCCTTCCAGCGCCTGGGCGGGGAGCGCTGTCAGTCAGCACCGGCGGGCYGAGCCACGGCCCCGGTCACCGGCCCCCGCCCCGCCGGGTCCGGCGCGTCCGCCCGCTGCAGCCGCAGTGCGTCAGGGCCCCGCCCCGGGCCGCCGCCAGCGCGGGGAGCCTGGRGGCTGTGCGGGCACTCGGCGCGACAGCGGCACGCTTACAGACACTGCCTGCTCTACACACAGCCCCTTCACACACACATCCCCACACATGCCCACACACCCCCACACACCCATCTCTCCGCACACCCATCTCTCCGCACACTCCCTTCTCCACACGCACACCCACCCCCGTCTCTCCACATACCCCCTTCTCACACACAGACACGCACGCCCTCACACCCTGACACGCCCATGTCTCCACACACACCTGTTATTGGGCACACAGGCTGCTCACRCTTGCCTTTCCAAACACACACACAGAGCTTGTCCCCACACAACTCTCTGCTCACGCTATCAACTCACACGGCTCTTGCACACACAACACACGAGGGCTCTGCACACAACTTCCAATGCCTCTCTCCTGGGAAAGAGGGGYTCATCCCCCTGTCAGGCCTGGCTCCTCTGCTCTTGCACTATTTTGCTTTCCCAGGCAGGAATGAGATGTCTTCATTCCTCGTCTGGTGCTGTGTGGTCTTCGCGACCTCGTGCCCACGGGAGCACACAGCTCTCCCATCTTTCTGGCTGTGCTGACAGGTTTGTTTGCCGTAGCTGCTCGAGCCAGGCATCACTGTTCTCACTTCGCTAATGAAATGCCTGSCTTTTAGTTGGAAACTGAGTGGGCGGATGACACTAATTTTTGATGCAAATAGTATCCCTGCCAGGAAAGAAGCCTGATTATTTTGCCCAAAACAATTCACATTCCTAAGGAAGATTTTCCATCAGAATAGGCCCGGGTTTGAATTTGTAATGATATGCTAAAAACCTTGCAGTTCAAGTTGTTTCACTTCTGATAGTAAAGGTTGTTCACGCCCAGGCCCCAGCTTCTGTCACAGATGGGCAGGTGAGGTCTCCAAGCAGGATGGGACCTCTGGCCATACCCCTGAATMTTTCAAAAATTCTTTCTTCTCAGCAGAAATTCACTGTCTTATTGTTACTCTGCATGTTTCTCCTAGTTATTTTCTCTATTTTTCTCTACTTATTTAGAAATTTGATTGTTTGTAGGAAATGGACTGCCTGGAATTTGCTATACAAAATTATGATCCCCTTCTTTCTTCTGAATTACACAGCAACATCATACAAATTCCCAACAGCATTTGAAAATATGGGAAATTTAAGCTACATACCACATTGCTGAGGTAAACTGAGATAATATTTACCCAAAAGGCAGAGAAATGGAGACACAGGTACTGCAGTATGAAATCTCTRAGGGAATCTGGTACAGGTAGAACAAAGACTATATTTCCCTGGGCTTCTCAGCTCATTATGCTCTATTTGATGCCATAGGCCAAATGCTTTGTTTCTCCTTTTGCCACAATATGTTATGGAATGGGCAAGATAGCAGATAAAAAGAAAGCTCCTGCAGGTGAATTGTGTTGGCACTCATACCAAACAGCCTCAAAAGGAAAGTGATAGGAGTTTCATGRTTCAGGGCATTTCTGGTAGAGGGGACTGAACACTCGTGACTGTCATACATCTGTGGGTATTGTACTGAGCTCTGTGAAAACACCTGCAACCCACCCACAGTGAGTGAAATCTTATAGAGTAATTAGGCTCTSACAATTTATGTACACCAGATTTACAAATCTAGCTAACACTAAAACTTAAACAAAGAAAGGTCATTATTTCTTATCCAAAAGTATCCAGTGTATTTTTTCAGCTGGCACAGTTACAATGTTAATGGAATAGGCATAGTCAAGCCAAATTTCTATCTTGGCAGTATCTTCCTGCATTTGTTTCACACAGAAYCTTTTGCTGGGTGGGCCACAGTCCAGCAAAGCTCATCCACATCACATTGCCCATGCCTATAAAATCCTGCTGTCAGTGTCTCTGGTTTGCCATGTGAGCTRTGATGAAAACCCAGCAGGGAGTAGCAGCTGCAGGATGCTCAGACTCAGAATCATACTCTAGACCTTTCCAGGGTGATTTATTTTCTGGCTTTGTGTGCCTTTAGACATTTGCTTCAGCTTCAGACTTCATCCAGCCCTCTCTCTTCCATATTGAAAAAGTTAGCTGATTATAAAGTCTGGCAGAAGTCCTCCTGAGCTCAATGTCCTGTGTATAAATAGGTTGATATCCACAGATTTCAGACCTTAATGACAAAGATTTGTTATCCACATTGATATTAAACAATTTTGGTGTTGAAGTAAAATTGTTCTATTCTAAATTATGTTTGTTTCAGTCCTACTGCATTATCCACATATTTTCTGTCTTGGATGTTTCACTCCAATTCCAGTCTTCTGAAATTTATATGGCAAGTGGCATTTAGCTTCTTGCCAGTTTCATGCAAACTGCCATTCAMTTGTAAAGCAGGAAAAAGACATAGGTGCTTTTTCTATAACAGCAGAATGTTCTGTGTTCCCCATTTCCAGAAAACATACAACTCTTCTGTCAAAATGAGCTTTTATTTTGGTTTTTCCCAACTTTTCTAATGTAAATAGGCAGAGTGCTGTACTGTTAACTTGGCTGTACTAGGAAAGTTAAATCAAATCTGCTTTTCATTTCTTATAATGTGGATCACCTCTGCCTTCCAGCATCCTATTCATCTCCTTGAAGAATTAACCTGAATAAATAAGGGCACAATATTTCCCTTTTTTAAATTGTCTAAGAACTGCCAATGTCTTGTTTATCTTCATTTAAACCTGTATAAGCTAGATGATAACATTTACAGATTTTTCCAATCTCACAGCTAATGAATGAGGTTTTTCTAAAGGTCCCCTCTTTTCATGGCTACACCASCACAGGTACCAGGGAGGGATGAGGAATGTTTCCAGAAAGGGGACAAAGTGCAAGGGTGGGGAGCAGAGAGGGAGTTTACAGCTCTGGTCCCTGCTCGGTTCTTAGAGAAGGGCTGCTGGGAATATTTCTCATCCCTCCCTGGCAGCTGTCCCGGGTGACGGCTGTCACACTTTCACTGCCTCCATTCTCCTGCCACATGACTCAGCACCATGAGCTTCATTCACTGGGCAACCAAACAAAAACCTGTGTTTGGAAGGGTGACTGCTCTGACACACACACAGCACACCCTGCACAGATGGTCAGGCTGCCCATGGAGGTCCTGTAAGCCTCAGAAGCTGCCTAAAATCACTGAGCTGCACACAACCTGAATGAGCCAAGCAGATTCCACTTAGCAGTCAGAGCCATGTGCTTTCACATGTGTATATTTGCAGACAAGKTGTATCAGTTGTGCCTGTGCTTTACCAGTTGGTTTTGAAATTATCTAATTAAAATAGACCACTTAAAATGGAAGAGACCTCACTACAAATTTTTTAACTCTGATAATTTACCAGTACTAAATAAGCCAATTTAATCAGAGATTTGACTTGTTAATTGCTTATTTCTTTGGCCTGTTGATTATTTAATTTGAATGAGTRTATTTTGGCACTTATAAGCATCCAYAGATTTTTTCTATAKCTTTTTGCTTGTCTGTGTCTACCTATGAACTGTGTGACCTGATAACTCYKTGTATTTCAGTAGCTTCAGRTACAGGAAAGGTAACTGGACCCCTCTGCAACTGGGTTTCGCGAGCTGTTGCTGATGGAAATTATGCCAGCAACATTCATGCAACAACATGAATCAACTCYATTTTATCTAATAAACACTAAACCCTTCAATATTAATGCATACTGTGCTTCCAGCTTTTTCCTTGGCAAAGTGAAACTTCTGTTTGCATTTTCTGTTTGATGCCTTGGGCTTACACGAACCTTAGGCTTTTCTACAGACATCTTTTGAGAGGTCTTCACTACAAACAAAATACAACTTCTAAAAGCTGTTACATCTCGATTTTTAAGAACTTTCTTGAAGTAGTTTTTTCTTCTCTGACTGGCTTCACATTTTAAACTGCAGGTCTTGGAAAGTAGTCAAGCTTATAAAAGCCATTTAAAATACTTTCCATTTTCTTCCCATCACTCATTAAGACTTTTGGTTAAATGAGTAAAGAAAAGTGTTAAGCCACTCTTAACTGGCAGGCTAAAATATGCAACAGGGGAGCCCTTGCTTCCAGTAACTGGAGAAGAAAGTAAGCTGCTCGAGGTAATTATCACTTGGTTCATGACAGGATGGGGGGAAGTAATCTCAAAGTTGAGAAGGAAAAAAGGAGTGCAAGATGATGTTTATGTAATCAGAATTACACCAGATAAGGAAAGGAAACAGACTGGTTTAGTACAGATGTCTGTGGGTAGAAGAAGGTAGAGAAACCAGAAAGGACAGGGTGGAGAAGGAAGAGGGATTTCTGGAATCAAAGCCAAGCAATGGCTCTGTAAGGTTATTTCTGGAGCTGATCAGCAGAAGAGGAAAAGCAGCATCAGGTACCTCTAAAGTGAGAAGAAAGGAGGTCAGTGTTTTCCATCTGCCTTCCAGAAAATGAATAAACTGTACAGGAGCAAATACAATTAAAAGGAAGAGAAGATAGAGGAATCATAGCTGGAGCTGAGCAGAGGATTCAATGGGAATAGAACCACTACACTTGATGAAGAAGGAAAGAATTTCATTATGTAATAATACTTTTTGCTCACAAAAATTTGACTATGTTAACTGTTGATAACAAAGCAGTGTCATTTTCCTCTGCTCCTGATAGCCCAGAGTGCTTGTGTTATGTGACAAAATCATGCTTTTACCCATATACTTATTTCTCTTTCTTCTGGTCCTAACAAATGCTGTAGTTTGCACAACTATAACTGCTGTCTACACTAAGATGGTCATATCAGGGTACCTATTTTGATATAAACACACGTATTGTTTTATATCCCATGTAGCACACATACACACACTGAACCCCCACTGAATCAGCACTGCTAGATTAGAAGAAAATACATGAAAAAGAACAGGGCTAAAACAACACTCTGGGGAAAATGTCTCCTTTGTGATCTTAAACAGACTCATGACTCAAATCATTGGATATCACTAAGAATGACTATGCCTTTTACATCAGTGTGTTTTGAGGATTTGTTGGTTAACTGAAAGCTGGGATCACCTGTTTTGCAGTAAAATCTTGCAAGTTCACCCTAGCAACTGGAAGTCTCTTCAGGTACTAAAGGAAGAATCTAAATAATGGAGATGAGGTGAAAAAAGGATCAGAAAGCAGCCTTTACTATAATGTAATTTAGTTTAATCATTTATGGTAATACTATTAAAATCTAGCACAGTATGAAGAATAAAATAAGTCTTAGGAGGACAAGACCTTATTGGGTCTTTGTGTTGTTAAATATTTCCTGAAATTAGCTAGGTCCTGTTGTTTTTTTGCAAAGGACTTAATCCTGTGGGTCAGAATCTTGTGCTTCTAAAGCTGGCCTTGGGCCTGATTCAGTGATGCCTTGAAATAAACCCAACATGATCAGGATAGCTGAATGTTATGCTATCTTCATGTTGCAAAAAACGACAGAGTAGTAGCAGGGTAGTAGCCAGCTGTTCTACAGATCTTAACCAAAGCTTGTACAGCTCTTTGCCTTTCTTGTACGGAGAAATTGAGGCCGGGAGGACATGTGAATTGCCGATGCCTGTAGAAGACACAGTTGTCAAAAACAGTGTTAGGGCTGGCTCCTGTGCCTGTGCAAGCACTATTAGACCACACCTAAATGAGATGAATTATTAATACAAAAGCTGCACGGGAAATTAATTTCTGCTGCCTCTCACCAAAACCAGCTGTTCAGACTTGAATGTGTCACAGTTGCACAATGTAAACTTTGCCTTAAGGATACAGTTACCTAACATGATGGATTTTTCATAATGTCCTTCCTAATAGTATCCTCATCCTCTGTCCATCCCACTTCCCTCTTCACCACCATGATTTCAATTTTTGGTTCAGCCTTGTGGAAGGTACCAAGTGATGGGAGTCCTGGATGTGTATAGTGAGCACAGCATTAGCAGTTCCAGGGCAGTCTCCTCTGGGCAGCATCCTCTGGGCAGCCTTGCCAATCTGCCCTGGATAAGATCAAAAAGAAATTACATATTAAAATGTCAAGCATCAAATCCTAGCACATTCCAGAAGAAATCACTGTTAAGTTCCACATCTCTGGTAAAATATCCAGATGAAAGTAGTTCCAGGAAATTTTCTGTTTCCCTACAGAACCTGCTGATGACTACTAGCAGAGGTGAGTTGCTGGCCAGTTCTATTATTACACTGTGTAAGCATCTTGTTCTGCTGTGCTGTTCTTCCAGACTCCCTCCCACTTCTCTACATGTTCACTAGCCATGGAGTGCCTAAGACCCCTTTGATGAGGTCTTGGCTTAGAGCTTGTACAGTTTTTCACAGTGAAGTCCTGTTTCCTAATTGGCATCCTTAGGCATTACCAGAAGAAAACCAATAAATAGTAATAACAAAAAAAGAAGGATGGAAGGTGGGTGCAGACATGACTAATTACCTAAACAATACTTGGACCACAAGCCACAGGCAACATAGGAGCTTGAGGAAGAGCAAGTGGGTGGAAAGTTACCTGAATAACAGAGGGTTGGGTGGGTAAAGAATAGATCTTGCAAGACAAAACTGAGAGWCTTTATTTTGATAGCATCATGGAATTTATAAATTAAGGGATGACAGCTGTAAATTAAACATGGCACAGGTTGCTTTACTCTATGCRTGTGCAGCCCAGCTTGGCACTGTCACCCAGACTCGTGAGAAAAAAAAGCGTTAGTTGAAATGGTGATCTAACAAGCTGGGAGATGTGAGAAGCAGAAGTTCCCAAACAAGGTTTGCAGAAGGACCACGTGCTGTACCATGGCAGCTGCAGCCCCAAGTCTCACCTCCCTTTCCCATGAGGAAGCATGTGCTTCCATCTCTGGGCTTGGCTTACACTTAAATGGAGAAGAGGCATTCACTTATCCAGGTAGTAGCCATGCTTAAACAACAACTCCTTACCTTCCACTGGAAAACCACAAGAAACTGAACCTTGCTTGCCTTAATATTTATTTTAATTCATTTTCATAGCATTCATGGTGTGTGTATCACTTGCAAATATTTAGGCCAAAGGATGATGTTCACAACAGTGACAGGCTGAATTTTATTTAAATTTATATTTATRGACTGGGAGCATGGATACAGTTGCTCCTGAAATGAAAGAGCGCTTCTTTGCACAGCGGGTAATGAACTTCCGGAATTCATTGCCACAGGAGGTTGGGAAAGCAGGCTATTAGCAGGCATAAAAAGGGATTAGASAAGATTTGTGAACAATGCCTCTATTTACAGATAATAAAAGGAACAGGCAATTCCAATGTCTGTGAGTTTAGGAGACTGGACCAGAGGAAGGGGCCAGGTACACGTGCTCTCCCTGAAGAACATCTCCCATTGTCCCTCATCTGGATCTGCCTGCCCCATCTCTGTTAATGTTGTGCTGGGAGTGTGGGGCACTTTCCAGTCTCTGCTGGGGCCTTCAAAACCTGTGGCTCAGCCAGGGCAGAGGGCTAGCACCTTGCAGCTACCCCAGTGCAATCACAGGCATCAGGCAGTATCTGCACCTGCAGAACATTTCTTAATTCTCTGATGGGTTAAGCCCTAAGTGATGCTYCTCTCAAAGCAGGCCAGCAACCAGCATGGTGGAGTTGAAAAGGAGTTGTAAAGAACAAAAAGAAACTGGCTTTGACAAACCATTCGCTGAGGCTCAGAAAAATTATGGGGAAAGACAGAAAATTCTGTATGTCTCAAACAATTTGATAATTGTTTGGGATAGCACCAAAGGGGCTCACTCTCAAAAAAGTGAATAAAAAACAGATACTCCTTTATTTCAGGGRAGCCACTAAGAGGAAGTGTGAATGTCAAACTAGATATGACTTTTCAGTCTCTTTTCCCAGCTGAAGGTTCTAAATCCATTTGATTTTGCTCATACCATTTCTGAGTACTTCTATTGCCCTTTTCTGGACTCCTCCACCTCTGTTATCTCCTGCCTGAAATCAGGAGACTGGACTGGAATGATAGTTAATATTAAGCTGTATTATGGATTCTTACCCTAGGACAAGGATATTCTCTGTTTTCCCCATTTCTTTTGCAAGTCCTGAGGCTGTGTTTGTCTGCTTGACCAGCACTGAGCTGGCATTTGTTATCCACCATCTAATATGTTCTTCCTGTATGGTAATAGTGAAATCTTTTTTTTTTTTTGTTTTGTTTTCCCTGTAAAATGAAAGACGATCTTCRCCTGTTTGTCCCCTGTATTTCATTTATGACTTATTATCATTGAGTCATCCTGTATTAAGAGATTCTTCTAGGTATTTGCATAACTATTGAAGTTATTATCTCATTGTCTGGCTTTTCATGGAAAAAGTGTATCTTAGCAAATACTCTTCTTCTGAGACTCAGCTAATCAAAGCATTGATAAAATTTAGGCTGTTTATAGAAAGATAGGATTAATGGGGAAGACCTGCATATGTGATAGACTGGTACAAAGGAAAAGACTTAAATTAACTGTCTATGTGTGTGTGTGTGTGTGTGTGTGTGTGTGTGTGTGTGTGTGTATTCCTTGTTACATAATAGCCACAGAGGATATAACTAAAGAACAGAAATACCTGGAGGGAATGAGCAAAGAAAGGCTTACAGAGGAGCACAGGCTGTGATTGAGAATACAGAAGTATAGGGAACATGGAGAATCTCAGGAATAAAGTTAATTACAATGGTCTATGTACATATCCAAGAAAACCTCTTTAGGAAAGTTAGAAGTCCCTCACTGCTAGGACACTGAAAATACCACTGGCAAAACAGTGCCAGGAGCAACAGCAGCGTCCACTCAGAAATATACCGTGACCTTATTTGCATCTCTGGGCCTGTGGACAATGACAAATCAGCACAAGAAAGAATTCYCGTTTGCTTTATGCTTTTTCTTTCTAGTTTTCTGTTCGAGTGAAGTCCTCCTGTAGCAAATGCAGCAGTGTTATGAAAACAATGCCTCCCACAAGCATTGAATAGTAATATAGTAGAGAAAAGAGCACCACCTAGTGCTAAGTGCTATTTTTTGATGCTGAGGTGTCTCCATACATYCTTATCTTCTGGATATCTTGATTTTAATGTTTTTCTGCAGTTTACCCATCCAGAGAGGATTTAATCCTTAGCATCAAGGAGTATCCCGGCTCCTGATAAGAGTAGCTGGTTCATCAAGAGCTCAACATCTCTCAGAGTTTTGTGCACACTAAGGTAATGCCCCAGGCACCTAGTTAAGATAATTGTGGTTATTTGTCTGATTCATTMGGGCCAGATTCTGCTACTCTTACTCATCCAATGGAGTTGTGGGCTCCACAGATAAGTCCCTCTGCTTTCACTGAAGTGAAAATTAATCATAAGGGACAGGCTTAAGAAACCAGAAGACCAGTCTTCTAATGCTTGCACTTAYGAAGACAACGATTCATTGMATTTACAATCTGATGCTGCACTCAYRTCAAATTTTCAAGCTCCTCTTACAAATGTGAAAGCTGTACATTTTTTGTTTGTTTGCCTGTTGTGTTTTTTCCTGTTTGATTGGGGTTTATTTGCATGTTTTTATTTAAAATATCCAGGAGATGTTCAGAAAAAAAMCCTTTGTTTTACGTAAGAGTTGCCTTCATTATCATGATGATAGATCATATGTAACCTCAATTATTTTTTTCAGCATTTATAGTCCAAATCTATTATTGTTGGCTTTGTTTTTTTCTGATTATCAATAGACATTATGTTAGTGTTCTTATTTTTGGTCTTCAAAGCCTCCCACTTTGTATCACAGCACTGAGTTTTCTGTCATAATATAATTAAAATTTCAAAAGATCACAAGAAGCAGGTAAATCAACTTAGAATGATTCTTCACCAGTTATTGTTAAGTATTATTTCAATAGCTCCAGACTTGAAGATACATGTAGCATTTGTTATGTGGGTTAATTTACATCTAGATGTCTATAGTAAAATGCCATTCAAAYGCCTTACCCCATTTAAATTTGTGATATTTAGTGGCACCATGCCACCGTGACCAGACTAAATTTCTCTAATAATGGAATTATTTCTTCTTCCCTTGAAATTATTCAGCATTCATCACCATTTTAATGGAAAGATGATGAAATTCAATTATTCAAATTCCTTCCATATTCTCTAATTTGCAAAACATAGTTTAGTCCATAGAGTTTTTATTTCTGTCCTTTATAATCCTTCTTTTTTACCTATCCGGCAAACTTCATSAAGTGTAGTGTTCACCTGAAAAGAAATGCTCTGGGTTACCTGCACCTCTTTCTGCCATATTGTGTCTATAGCTTCACTGCTGCAAATATTGCCACCCACTAATGGCCATTTCTTATCTTAATTTCTAAACTATCAGATGATTCGTCTGGATGTTTTTCTTGATAGGAATGTTACGCTGTTTTGTGGGGGGTTTTTTTTAGTGCATATGATCTTGATTTATTCTTACCCATTTATGTCCTTTACCAAGAGAAGACAGCAGAATTTTTCTTATGTGTGTGTGTGGATGTATATAAAAACAAACATATATAGTACTTATGAAAGAGCTGGCATTGTTTTTGCATTTTTTGTTGGTAGTAACAACCGTGGGGAGCATGGGAGAGTCTGTGGGAGTGTTATCTCATTGCACATGGGTTTAATTCTGTCACCACACTCAGCAATAGAACTCAACATCTATTCATAGTTACACTACTAACAATGTAATTARCTAATTAGCAGGAACTAATTGTTAAAAATATGGTATTGCAACTACAGTGAATTAAATAGCCTGTGTACTTCTAACTGGGAGAGTTATGAGTTCATGCTTTTTCTCCTCAGGAAGCAAACAAACTCCTGAGAAATTAAACCAAACTCAGCAATTCAAAGCAAAATTACACTTTGCTATGAGTGACCCAGGAGCAGTAAGAGACTCTGGCAATTGCAGAAAGTTCAGATTTATGGCCCCATGCAAGGAGAGTTTGTAGCCATGCATTAATGACACCCAAGTAGAAGGTAGGATCCCTGTGGTCACCAAGGATGCTGCTCTGCCCTCCATAGTCTGGCACCGTGGTTTTTCCTTTAGAAGGAAGCAGAGGTCAGGAACTCTTCAAACTCAGTGGTGCTGGACTCCCTTTACACCAGTGCAAGGACACCCTGCTCCACTGTGCCTGGCAACAGTTCATGCCTCCTTCCCCTGTTTGCTCCAGAGGGTCTAGGGAAGGAAAAAAAAATATACCTGTGTTAATGCCAACTTGGGAGAGTTGGTTATTCCCTAGGGACCTCTTTCTTTTCCCACACCCTGACAGCATGCCCTCTGTCAGGAAAGTTTGGCAASGGTGAGGCTAGTTGTGAGCAAGAAGCCAGAGTCCAGCTGTGCTGTGATGATAGCTTTTGCAGGAGCAAACAAATTGCATCTATTTAAAAAATGTTACAGACCAAAGATTTTTTCCCAGACTGTGTATTTGTTCCYAGTTACGGTGTTCTGTGTTTTCAGCGAGCATATAATTACCATGAATTATATAGCAGAACAGGGTGTGTTTAAGGCACACCTTGGACAAGCAGGTTCTCATTGGCTTGAGCAATGGCTTGAGAGGTGCTGTTTCCCAAGCACATTTTCCAAACCCACGGTCTGGGAGGCCTCTTCCAAAAACTGTTTTGTTTAAAACTTTGAAAAGTTGCATATCTTACCTCCTGCAATGGACACTCTACCTCTTGGATTAACTAACCATAGCCTCTTCTTATAGCAAACATGGAAACATTGAAGATCACAGACAAAAATTAYATTAATGCAGACATAGATACTCACTGGCAATCATTTTTAGCAGATGTTTAATAAATMCTTCTTTTCATGTTTGAGCAGGGTAAAATAACCATCTTGCAGATTTTGAGACATCATGATATTTCAGTTTAGTCCTAAGATTATTTGTAGAATCACAGAATTATTTGGGTTGGAAGGGACCCCATAGACCATTTATTTCCAACAGCCTGTCCTGGGCAGGGACAACTTCCACTAGATCACATTGTTCAGGGCACCATCCAACCTGTCCTTGAGAACTCTCAGGGCACCAAGATGAGATTGACTGATCTATAGTTCCTGAGATCTTCCTTTTTTCTCTTTTTAAAAATGAGGGTTATGTTTCTCCTTTTTTTAATCAGTGATGATTTCACTGGACTGCAACAATTTCTCAAACATGATGTATATTGACTTACCCACTTCTTCCACCTCAGGATCCACACATGGATCTCATCAGGTCCCATGGACTTGTGCACCTTCARGTTCCTTAGATGGTCTGAAACCTGATCTTCTCCTATACTGGGCAGTTCTACATTCTCCCAGACCTGCTGACTTCCTTTTTGTTATGATGTGTAACTCCTGAGCTTGAAGGAAGCGACCCTTGA
>NW_026623350.1:383386-485356 GCF_030028575.1 Malurus melanocephalus | reverse complement strand
TCACAGGCACAGAGGGTAAACCCTCCCCTCATTGCTCCAGCCTGTCCTTCCTCCAGAGCTGTGTCCTGCCATTCCAACCCTCCGGTCACAGCAGCCATCCCAGGACAGAAGATCACAGCCCTGCAGGCTCTGCCTCCTCTTGYTCATCCCCTGTGYTCTGTGTGCTTGMRCAGGGCAGTGGAGYTGGGTCCCCARTGAAGTCAATTCACTGGCTGGACTGTCTGGAATTCCTTTGTGCTGCCCTTCAGGTGCTTTCCTGCTGACCTGTGATTTCACTTCTGTGTCTGRGCATCTCTTGCTKTCCCTGGAATCAAACTGATAGGACTGGAAAGGGCTGGGGTTTCCCTCCCCTGGCACCATTAATTTAAAGATCTCTTCACCGAGTGGGCAAGCCCTTAACCAAAGATACTCCTCCCTTTTTCWGACAGATGGACCCYATCAGTAGTCCAGGTTTCTCAAAGTGGGACCCRTGGTCTAAGCAAGCCAAACCCCTGTCTGTGGCCCCAGTCCTGCAATCATTTATTGAGTCYCCAGCTTCAACTGGTCCTTTCATACCCCTTCCCTTTGACCAGGAGAACTGACAAAAAAAACCCTGCTCTTCGGAGTCTCTCACTCTGGCAGGGCTCTCCAGTCCCTGACACTCATGTTACAGCATTAACTCRATACCTCTGTTACTCATTTTGTTACAGAAGCCTTTCATGAAGACATCCTGRAGGCTTCAACRTGCACGGTGCTTTTAAAACCATCARAAGCTAAAGTGAAGAGTAAATCACTGTCAGACRAGCGCGTGGCTAGATGGAGCTCACCTTCTGAAGCATCAGTGCTGCTGCCCCAGYCAAAAGAAGAGGCAACTGATTATCCTTATAGGCACAGGACAAATACATAGGGAATATTTGTTGATGTTTATTCTTCCTATTTACTTTTTTTTTTCCTGCATAGATCTGCTCAGTCTAATTCCTCAGTTAAGTTGATACAGCAGTAATTCAGTAATTTTTTTGGAGAACTTGTTACAGGTACTATTTGTGCTTCTCACTGACAAAGCAAAGTGCAATAAACCCAACCTGCTGCCTAAGTGGTGGTTAGTTCAGGTGCTAACCACCTGGGTTAGCAGAGAGGGGTAGGACACGATGAAGCCCCAGGACTATTACAGAGTATTTCAACACTAGTCCCTTTCACAGAGTTGAGGTTTTCAGACTGAAGACCCAAAGACATACTTTGTCCTCTGAATTACTCTAATTACCAGGTAAAACAGTGACCACATTTTGCTGCTTGACAAACTGTGGGGCAAAGTCCTAACTCACTTCCTGTTTTGCTCAAGCATGAAGTGYGTGATCTACAAGCAAGCCTGGAAGTGTGTTCTGCTGATCTGTGACATCCCTGGCACAAGATATCCCCAGACTAAAATCCCTAGTGATACTCAGAAGAGACCAAAGTWTTCCTGTGTCCTTAGCAGATGCTCCTTGGTTGTACAGCAGATGAGTGGTGCTGGTGGCCTGTACTTTGCCATGTTAATTACCAAGGATAATTACCAACAAACAAACCCTTAACATGCCAAAATCCAAGCCACACTGTGAATAACTGGGGTTATAGCAAACTACCCCTATGGGCAAATTTTTATATAATTGTCCACTATGGGTACATGTTCATACAGCTTCCAAACTGTATTTCAAATTAAGCTAAACCACTTAGACATGTGGCAGCTCATTCAGCTGGAAGTCTCTGGAAACCCACAGAAAGTTTGGTCTGAATTTGAGTTAAAACCTGAGGAACTGATGTAATGCTACTTTTAAGAGGCGATTCCTGCCTCCCCTTGGCTAGGGAGCAATGTGTGCATCCATGTCATTAGGAAGACAGGATTTGTCATTAAAGACTTTGTGCTGCCTTTTCCTCTGACCCCAAATTAGGAGGCAATAAGAATAATCAATGAGTTGTGCTTAAGGCCTGTAAACCCAGAATCCTTCTACATAATAATACAACTCAATATTCATCACTATCTGATTTGCCATTCAGTCTTTAGTATAACTGCATGTGTTKCTCCAGAATGCTCAATAAATCATTCTTAATTATACAGGCTTTCCTGTATGTTTTCTAACCAAACTACTACTTAACAGTATTTCTTTTTAACCTGTGGTTCATGTCCTTTGAAATGAATCTGAACTTTAACCTGTTACTGTCATCGGCCACCTGCTGAGCTATCTTCTATTACCCAATAAGATTTTGTGTAGAAAATACTGTGATTTATGTACTATGATACAACTTGGKTTTTAGTTACACATAAAATCTTGTGAAATCTTTTCTGGGAAGACTGAAATTTTCCTGGCTTGACTCAGTTAAAAGGTATACACATAAAATAAAAATAAAATAAATTTGTTTYGTTTTGTTATGTGGCATAAAGGCAATATTTTAATATATTGTAGTTGGGCTATATCTTGTCATGTTATCTTGTCATTAAGAGTTTCAAAGATGTGATGTTTTTCATAAAGCCCTGACTTCTGCACACCCATAGTTGTGCAAGAGTAAAATCTTTCATAATTATTAGGAAAGTATTCAGCACTCATATTCACRAAGAAAATATGAAAATTTGGATTAGCCATAGACTCTAATCTCATAAATCAGAAATATTAAGTAACAGCAATCCAGTATTTGTTATTTTCTAAAAATATCACTATTTTAAAGAAAAGCTSCTTGAGGTGTGGCGTTAGCAAACATGAAACCTCCATCCATTTTTCTTTATGAAAGTATCAGAAATGTTTGAACTCTGCATTGGAAACAGATTGTGCAAGTGATCCCCAGCACGTAGAACCTAGTTTTGAAGCATGAAGAAACAGGTTTTGAATCACCAGGGAAATGGTACTGAAATATCTCCAGGTAAGAACAGGCGGGGAAACATTTCATCATGTTCCATGACTCGTGGGTCCAGCTGTTTGTGGCACGTGCGGCAACACTCGTAAGAAAACCTATTTTCACATTTATTTACACAATACGTGTGGCATTCCATGAGTCATATCAAGGCAGCATCTACTGGATGCAGAGGAAAAACTATGCAGAAAAGGCACAAATGCCATGAAACTTTGCCCACATATTTCCCAGGTTGCAGCAACCAGCAGGTTTGAAACTTTCCAATCTTGCCATCGTGTTCAGAATGCAATTGATAATCACCAGGAAACACACCTAAAGGTATGCATGGGCGTGAGTCCGTGCTGGCAGCATTGACTGGTGCTRCATCCACACAAGACACATTAGTGGCTCTCATAAATCTTGATTACAGTGGAAATAAAGAGAAATTTCACATCCATGTGGGCTGGTTGGCAATCCACCAACACCCTTCATGCGCTGCTTTGTGTCCCACCYACACAAGTCACCAGTTCACTGTTCTCCTACTCTGGGGACAGAGTCCCCTCCTCAGCATGATGAGGAGCTGGCTGCTGTGGGTGTCAGCATATGCTACACATGGAGCACTAGGTGGCCCTTTCAGTCTGTCCCTGTGCCCCACACACTCGTGTTTATCACTGGACCCTGTGGGTGGGCTGAGATAAGTGTCTTGCAGCATGATAGGAGGATGCTGGAAGTGCTGGTGTTCTGAGAAACTACAGCACGCCAGAAAGGCATTACCACAGTGATGGCTGGGTGTGGCCAGAGGTTCCCACAGGGATCCAGGGTCCTGTAAGGACTAGGGGCTCAAGGAAGTTCTATAARTGGGTTAAAAGGAAGCATTAAAATTTTCCTTGGCCCGTACAGTACTGGCTGAGGGGGTTGAAGCCAGGCTAGAGACTCGCTCTAATAATTTGCTAAAGGTGGGCAGCAACTCCCCTGGCTGTGGGCAGGGTCTGCTAGAGTGGGAATGAGGGGTCTCTGCAGTGGGAAGAGTGGTTTTCCAGCTGCTCCCTGTCCCCTGACCTAACCCTGTCAGATGGTGAGGGATGGGTCCCCAGCTGGCAGTCCCACCCCACTGCTCTGGCTGGGGAGCGACTCCTTTGTCTCATTCTTGGTTGACTTCATGGCAGCCCTTGCACAATCCCTGGAACTACTGCCAGGCATCTCTGTTRTGTGAACACCCTCAGAGCTCTTATGTACTCGGTTTGAAACAGACTTCAAAGATGCGCTGTTTCCAGTCTTCAAAAGAAAGCTGCTGCTGCTCCCAGAGGGGAAGCATTCCCTGGCTTCCCTCTTCCCCAGCTTTCCCTTTCCTCCACCATACTGCTGGCTTTTTGCTCCCTTGAAGTGCAGCTGTCCTCAGAGCCTTTAACCTCACCCCTTCAGCATGAGCTAGGAGTAGTGTTTCCTCTTTCCCCACTCATTTCCCGYAGGGCAGGGCCTTGGGCAGAGCAGCAGGGTGCATGGGAAGGTGTCTTTGCCCAGGAGCCCTGCAGGACACCCCGGGATTGCTGCTGTCCTCAGCCTGGCCCTTCACTGGGGCCAGAAGGATGTGTGTTGGGGAAGCCAGGCTGGGAGCTCTGCTTGCAAAACAGAACAAATGCTTAAGCTGAAACAGATCAGAGAAATTAATTTGTTATCTCAACAAAGCCAACTCTCACCTTTTTTATCACAAAACTCCCAAGAGTTGGGTTTCACCCTGCCCTAAGAATTCTGGTTCTGTGGAGGTAAGCAGAGGAGAAAAATACACAGAGTTTTTTTTTAAATGAAATTAATAAAAAGGAACCTATTTCTAGTTTCACGGCCAGAAAGAAAACCTGAAAACATGAACCACAGGCAAGGCCAAATGCAAACCAGTGCTGTGGGTGTGTGCTCTGGGTAGRTACTGCCTGTGCTGTGTGGAAGCTCCCTGTTCTGGGACCTTCACCCATACTTCTTCTTATGAAAGACATACCAGGGTTTAAACAGTTCTGCTCAAAACTCAGGGAATGAACAGAAGCACAAGCACAAGAAAAAACTTAAAATTCCAAAACTTCWGATTTCTGGAATTTATGAACCCCCTTATTTCACCTTGGAAGGACAGTACTGGGAGCATGTCCCTCTATCTCTTGTCTTCAAACTCTGTGGTCTTTGACAGACAGACAGCATCAGCGATCCCTGCAATGGAAACCTGCCTGAAAGTGAGCTCTGACAGTCTCAGATCTGCTCTCTGGAAGCTTTTCTGGGCTAACCTCTTCAAAGTGCAGGAGGGACACACCATCTGCCTGCTGGCTCARAGGAAGAGTGAATGAGATTTAATTAAGATGATTTTGCCCTCCAGTCAGGCTGTTTAAAAATTAATTTTAGTTCTCCTACCCYTTCCATTAAACTCATGAGCTGGAGGGAGCAATGCACCCTGAAATATTGATTCTTCCTCTCAGATGGCAGTGACCTACATTGGTGGGTGCTCAGCCCACCAGCTGATGCCCAGGACTGTTGCTGCCCCACCACTCTGCACACTGGAGGAATGAACAAGGCGCTGGTTTGGATTACAGGCAGAGTTTGACTTTAATCCTTTAATTTCTTTTAAATGCACCATGATTCATTATCTCAGACAGGATCCCATATCAGGTGCATTAGGAGAGCTTTGTGAGAGGCAAACTGAGGTTGTTTGATCAAAGCTAYGCCCTAGGCAACATGGGAGTTTTTCCCAGCCTACTACAGCTGGTTTCTGTAAAGGCAGACAGCACCAGTTTGAATGCTGGAATTGACTGGAAGGAAACTTAGATGTGTTTCTTTTTTTTTTTTTCCCAGTTTTTTTCCCCCTCAGCTTATCAGTGATGTCAGTCCTACTCAACAAGAAATAACTAAAGGCCAAATCCAATTCATCTTTGATTTGCACCTGCAAAGCTTACATCATTTTTACTGCAGGCTTCCTAAGTGTGGCAGATGAGTATTCAGTTAGGAAAATGTCAGCCTGGAAGAGATAAAGTCATGAAACTCTTRGAAAATGCCATGGTTACTGAGCCCTGCCCACAGCAGTGCTGCTCCAATAAATTAAAGCAGCATGCAAACAATGGGGGAAAGACTTTGGGAAGGAATTTAGGGTTTGTAAATAATTTTGACTTCAAATCTCACCAGTTAAATATGCCRCAGTGTATTGCACAGTCACGCCCAAGAGCAACTAAGCACTTTAAAATTATATTCATATAAAACAAACCCTTAGGTGCCTTCACAACGTTAAGGACTATGAATGGAGTTACAATTTRTGTGTTGTGCCAAGAAGTAATGGCAATTTCCTACCCCACTAATGGCGAAAGGAGCTGCACATGTCATCATTGGAACTCACTATCAATAATCTTTACAGGAAATTACTGTGAAGGAAGCAAGCCTGCCTTGGGAGCAAACCCTGGCAATGCTGTGCTGATAGGAGTCTGCAAACTCAGCAGTAATGTGGGTTCTTTCAAGTTCCTTTCTAATATAATCTAATCAGTGTCATTAAGGAAACCTTCTCAGAACAGCTGAGTGACTGCTGACTGGTKACTCTAAGCTTTACAGTTCACATATTTGCTTTGTTTAGTTTGTCTGACATGCCCTGTGTTTCACCAACAACAAGTTTGGCTCCACTGCYCAATGTGGGGTTCAACTCAGCATCCCTTTTCTTTCCTGCCAGAAGCCCACCAGACTGGAGTTCTAGCAGCACTTCCCAAACAGCATTCCTGAGGCTTAGCACTGCATGTGGAACAGGGAACCTGAGCCTCTAAGACTGCTTGTGTATTTAATGTGCCCGAATCTGGTGCTCAGCCAGCGGCAGGGCAATCTGATTGAGTTAAACAAAGCAAGACGTAGAAGGTGAAGGACTCTCCCAAGTCCACAGTATTCCTGAATCTTCATGGAGTGCTTTTCTGGTGGAACTTTGAGCCTGTAAGCTCTCCAAGGCACACAGCACAGTTCTCACCTGAGCCACTGYGGGTGAGGACTCATCTTCAAGGGCATCAAAGTAAATAGTTTCTGCTCACACACACCTCATTTTTTAGGAGAGTGTGTAGCCATGCCTCTTCTGCCTCTACCCACAAGAAATAATAATAAAAAAAAACTTGAAAAGATTGTGACAGTCAGATAGGATTAAAGCACAAACCCAKATAGATTATAGCCAGTCTAAGACCTGTTTGGGCAGGTGGCTGCAGACAGCAGAGGTCTTCTGGCCGTGCTCTGGGCTGGCATGGCAGGAGCCTGCTCTGATCTGGAGACAGCCCAGCCCTGCATTTCTGAGGCAGCCCAGCATCGTGTTCTGCCTGGCACAGGTTAATGCAGGGCAGCTCCTGAGGGAACAAGCGTGTGCCTTTCAGGGTGGGCAACACTGACTGAGTGTGCTTTCATGGGTGCTGGGGCAGGGCAGCTCAGGTCTGTCTGTGCTTGCTCCCAACAAATGCAGGAAAARAGCGGGACAGACTCATCCTTCGTGCTCCAGGTCCTCAGTCCTTTCCTCCCAAGCTCACARCTGCTCTCTGCTCAGCAGAGATCAGCAGGGTGGCTGTGTCCTGTTGACTCCAGCAGCATGGGAGTTCCCACTTTCCTGCTGGCCAGGAGGGACTGGTTTGGTGCCACTTAACAGGAGCCATAGATGCCATCAARGAACACCCTGTGCCAAACAGGCACTTTTGGCTGGAGTACCCCAGCACCCATCAGAGGKAAAACCTGTCCTGGCTTCATTAGACTCTGAATTTGTCTACTTCCAGCTTCTGCCTCTCATTTATGCCTCTTGCAGCAGCATAAGGCTCTGATTTAGCAAAGTAAACAGACATCTTCAATCACAGCTTTAAACAAACTGAACCAAAAYGCTTTGAACATGGCCTGACACTCATAGCAGGCTAGGCAGGTATTTSGTGATACAGACTTTAACCATGTCCTAGGTAAGAACATGCTTTGGGCCCATCTGGTTTGTCTTTAAGGTGTCCCTGAGAACTCCAGACTCCTCTGGATATTTTGACTGGAAAATTARGAGTGGAAGTCAAGAGAGTGAGAAGATTTTTAGTAAATAATCCTTTTTTGGAGGGAAGGGGGTTGTAAAGGTTGGGGCCCATGCTGGAGCAGTAAGCTCTGGTTTCCCAGAAGCATTCAGAGGGCCAGAGGAGCACCTTGATGGTGGCCCAGCCCTGACACCAGCACAGCTCTGTCCTTACCCCGTGTCCGAGCAGGGGAGGGGGTCTCAGGAAATTGACAGTGCCAGATCAGATCGATTAAGGGAACATCTATCAGACTAATGTTTTAGAAAGAGACATTTTTAAATACCTTTAAAACTGATGTTGCCACTGTTAGGTTTTTTTTTCCTGTTAATTAAATCCTCTGCCAGACAGGAGCAGTTTTCAGCCCATAACTTGAAAGAGGAATTCAACCTCCCATCAGAAGTCCCTGGAAATAAGTCCTCACAAARGAAATGCAGTCGTTCTCCCAGGCCGGATTACCTTGACTCCACTTTCATCTTAGCATGAAATACATTAATGACTCTTTTTTTCATCCATAATAATTTAAGTCTAATAAACAGAGTCCTCATCCTCTGATGCTCAGCAATGAACCACATGGCACATACATAAGGGAGCATTAGCGATTAGACAGGACCTGCATTCTCAGTAAAATGATTACAGTATAAAAATAGGCCAGCAAGAAACTGCAACAGCCCCTCCTTGTATGCTCATTTTGCACTAGCGAGGACATGGGGATTTTCAGAATTTAGATTCTGTGGCTGCCATTTCATACTGCTTATAAAGGGATTTTGTTGAATAGCAAAGCTCAGACAAGGCATGTTGCTATTTAAGAACGGATTATGTGTATGGTTACCTAGAAATACTCCAAAGGACACTATAAAAGGCAGTTGTGTGSTTCTGATGAAACTTGTGGGTTAGGATTAAAAGAGTATTATTTGTTTTTCACAAGTGTGAGCTGTGCATGTTTTAAATCAACCTTTGCAGTTATATAGTGATGCWGGGAATGTTTGCTCAGTGCAAATGAATGTTTGCACCTTAGCACCTTGCATTAGTACCTTGTCAGCTGCTGCATTTTAGTTGTGCAGACATTATTCTTTAAGACTTATCCTCAAAGTGTTTGTATTTTCAAAAAAAGCAGATKATTAGACAGCACCCATCACCCCACTCCCTCTGTTCAAGCACTTGCAGCCATCAAAGGCAGCAGCCCCGGATGTTGCAGCGCTGCGTCCATCCCAGTGGGGACAGAAAGTGGGACAAAAGGGTGGGAAGGAAGACTTAGTGCAACCCAAATAATAGAGATCTCCAAACACACCAGCAAACWCCAACTGACAGAGAAGTATCTCATAAACTTGATGCATTTACAGCACACTGTGGCTACACAGTGATTGAGGAGAACATTTTAAATAAGAACAAGAATATTGGAATTACTGAATGCATTTTTTATTGCTTTAAATATTAAATAGATTGGGTTTGTTTCAATAGCTTATAATTGAAGGTAAGAATAATTTCTGATTCCCAAAAACTCAAGTCTTTATGAAAAGCATTATGAATCTGATCTATTTGAAATAAAACTCTAAAACACAACAAATATGAACTCTCTTTCAAAGACATTTCAATMTTAATAACTTTTATGACAATTTCTTTTTCATAGAATTGATCAATAATGAGCATTTTTTGGTTTTCTGTTCCTGTTATCCTAGAAATGCTGTGTCAGAGACAGCTTGTCTTTATATGTTTGACRACAAGAGAAGAAAATTAATATCTATTGCACAATTATGTTATTTCCAAGACAGGTTTCATTATTCTCTTTTCCAGCATCTGGCTCCTCCTGGACTGGTTTTTCCCAGACCTCATCCCAGCCTGGTGTCTCACTGGGAGCCCAGCCCCAGGACCCAGCTGGCTCCTCAGCCCTGCATTAGCCACCATCACGATCTCTTTCTCCTTTTTTTAATTACCTGTTTAAAAACAGATTGTTCAAACACATCAGACTTGCATTGAGTCAGTGCAGTATTTTTGAAATGTTACTGTTACCTTCTCATAGATGGTATCACATTAGGTTAAAGACACTAATTTAAAAAATACAAAGCAGGTGCTACAGAATGAGCCATTATCAGAAATAAGCCATAGAGAGACATCATAAGATGTTCTTCCAGATATTCCCCACCTACTGGAAAATTTCACCTGTGGGAAATCTTTGAACACCTTTGCTCTGAATACTTCCTGAGTCCTTTTAAGTCCCATGATGCAAGTCTTGCTTCTCCCTCTCTTCTGGGAACACTTAACCCTTGGGCAGAGGCTCAGGACTTTGGCACTTCACACGAAACCCATGGCACCAGTCCTCCTGATCAGGAAGCAGGAATGTTCTCYAAGGAGTGGACACCAGAACATTTCTTGTCAAAAAAGGTGAAACTGAAGTGCAACCTCAGCTTTCAGCTCACCTCCACTACCACAAAGCCTGGTCTGATGCATGAGCCCCAGCCTGGTCCCACATCTCACACACACAGACTTCCCAAAATTAGTTTTTCATTGTTGACATCCTGGACTTCACTCTCCCTCTGAGTGGGTGCAGTGGCTGGAAGGRAGGCCCAGGGGACCAGACTCCAGTCATCCCATAAAGATCCAGTTTTCAAGCAAGCACCATCTCCACTGGCTCCCCAACTGCATAACCCAGGTCCTGTACCACRCAGTACCTCACCATGCCCTGCCACATCACTGCAAAGGGGCTGGACACAAGCCAGCTCTGTGTTCAGGCAGCTTAAAAGTCAACCATAGTACTCATACTCCCTAAGAAAACCTCCCTTCTCTGCTAGGCCATCGTGAGCACTCACTTGTTGGTATTTGTGACATTGGTGCCTTATGCATAACTGTATCTTAGGAAAAAAACCCCAACAACCTTTGGGAGTGATGCTGCTGAGACACCTGATGTTGCTCTGCTGACACGGTCCCCTGGCTCACTGCTTGGTGAAGTCCCCTGGCAGAAAGCCTCAGCAAGGGGTGGCAGCTCGTCACCTTCCTGTCATCAATCATGTACAAACTGCAGTGGGTGGCACGAGACATCAGAAACCTCACAGCAGCCTTTGAMGCCAGCCTGACCTAGGAATGAAATACCTGTTTTAACTTGAAAACACTCAGCATCCACCCCGAGCTTTCCTGCTCCATCACAGAAAGGAGGGTTGGGACAGGACTCTCAGAGCACATGCAGGCAGGTCCCGACTGCTTTGTGAATGACTCATAAAGAACACTTAAACTGAAAGTAAATGCAACATGTTTTATTTGAGGTTGGAATAAATTACAACTGTAAAGCATATTTTATTGCTTTATAAATTGTCTGCTCTTGAAAGGCATTAATATCAAACATAAACAAAACAAAGACACATTTGATTAACAGTTCAGTTCTCCTAAGCTTCATGAACAGCTCAGTAGGGGGATTTCTTCATATGATTGGCTCAGAAATTTGACTTTGACATGCATTATCACCATTCATAAGTTTGAGTGGACTGCAGATGTGTTCATTTGCTTTAAGAGATAATTTTCTCTGAAATACCCATTTAATACCCAGTACTTCATTCCCTACTTAAATACAAATCCCATTGCTTTTGAAAAATTCCTCTGAAAGACACATGGGGTTTTCTGTCCCTGCAGAAGGAGGACTTCCAAGTCCAAACCAGGAATGACTCTCGTCCCAAAACTAAGTGAAAAAAAAAAAAAAAACTCCTCCCAGGTTAAAATATACTGAAATACCACGCACAAAATATGTGTGCTTCCATTCTGAAGATTCTTGCAAAAACTCCTTGCATTATCTGAACGAACTGGAAAATTCATATTTTTGTTGTACAGCTACTACCTGCCTGAGGCAGGTATGGATTTTGCTCATCACCTCTACTCTTCTAGGTGCAAACAGACCCAGGCAATGCAGTCTGCCCTGTGCCTTGGGGGTAACAGGGCACTCATGGGGTCGTGTGTGCTCAGCACAGGGCAGCACTCGGCCCTGAATGCACAGACACCGTGACACAAGAGGGGGTCTGGCCAGCTCCAGATGGGTATGACAGGCAGAAAGCCACTTCCTCAGCCTGCTGGGGAGCCACAGCTTCTGAACACCAGAAAGGGAATGAACATTCAAAAGCAGCTTTCACTGTCCCACAAGACAGCATCCACCAAGGTATCCTGTGCCACTTTGACCCTCTTGTACTGCCAGGGCCATGTGCTCCCTATGGCCCGGCTCCAGAACAGCATCTCCCTGTGCTACTCCTGAGCAGGGAGCACGCACCTCTGCTGGGCTGGGCCTGAAGCAGCACTGAATGAGCTGGACTATGCCTTGTAAAACTCTCCAGAAACAGAGACTCCCRTCTCAATTAGCCCTTGGAACAGCACAGAAAGTTTGTATAAAATATCTCCAGGGCAGTTTCTCCTCCTGCCACAAAACTAACCTGAAAAATAACGACCCACTAGTAAAGRAATTCCTTCCAAAACTGGCTCGGTATCACTCAGAAACTTCCTGTTTCTTCTCATAGCAGCCTCTAGCATTCTTACCATGCCTACAGGAATGTGAATAACTGACTGAGATTCTAGGGTATTTTACACTATATTGCTGAATGGGAATGGTTAAATCTATTACTGGATCCAAGAAATATATGTCAAACTTCAAAGAAAATACTAAGACATTGATCCTGGTGTGATTTCAGTTTTCATCAAAATTTCATCAATAACATATATAAATTTTGTATGTTTTATGCATAATCTCATTTAAAAAAAAAGAGAAAACACACTTTTTTCTACTAAACATAGTTTCCTCAGAAGATACTTGTTTTGCGCCATGAGGGATAGCCAGCTTTGATCTGTGTAAGATATACAGCAGATTCCAGGTGCTGCACTTGCCCATAATGGCTCCCAGCAGGTCAAAGGACAGGGGCAGAGCTTTGGTGACCTACCTGGAGCTKTGGCAAACTGGGCCAATTCTTCAGCACTTTTCAGTATCCCACTCATTCAAAGAATGGACAACCCTGGTTTAGTTCCCAGCCAATGTTAAAGTGCATAATGGAAGAGTGAGGAACAGCAATGCCTCTTCTTCCACCTCAGGTCCTGGCTTGGGAAAGGCTTGTGGAAAGGTGGCTTTGTGGCTACCTTATGCTAGCAGGATACACTGCAGCTGGGCCAAGGGCATGCCTGTGGTGTGTGCCTGATTCATCACATCTTAGAGTAACATCACCCAGAAACCTGCAAGCTTTTACACTCATCAGTCATCTCGGTTATGCTCACTGAGAACAGATTCTTGGCTGACTTCTTTTTTTCCTTAGCAGTTCTGAATTTTGCTTTGAAGATGAGAAGGGGGAAAGTTCGCCTCCAGGGAGAGGGACAAGCAGAGACATTTGCAAATTAAAATGCGTGCATGTCAGCCACCACAGCAGCGACCTCCAGTCTGTGCTTTACGACATAACATCTTATTATCTTGAACCCTCATTTTTCAGCCCTTTCAAAGATTCCTAGGAGCATTCCTGTCTATATCAGTGAGATGTCTCAGAGGGCTCTACAGACAAAACTAATGAAAGGAACAAACTGTTGCCACCAGGGTAAGTTACAGGGTTACATTCAAGCCACAGACTGGAGGGAGCAGACTTACTCAATTTTCTGGTGCAAATGCCTTACCAAGCAGCACACTGAGCACACTGAGAAGAAATATGGGCTAATGGTTAGTGCACCAGACTGGGATTTGGCAGATGGAGTTAATTCACCTTCCTCTTGTTCTTGAAGTAATCAGAAAAAGGAAAGAGYTTATATTAACTTCAGGGTGTTCAAACACTTCCAGCCCAGCAAATGCCCCTAAAATATTTTTCCTCTCCAAACAGCTGTTAGCAGCTTATGCACTGCCTCTCTCAGACTAAGAACAACAGACAGAAATCTTCTAGGGAATCATACTTCTGGGAAAAAGAAAGAACCAACAAATTTCAGGATTGCTACATCTTGGCTAAGGCTCATTCACCTACTTGCAAAGCCTCTTACCCCTCCTGATCTTCACTCTTGAGGTGCCTATTTGCTGTGCACTTGGAGTCAGGGAGAGCAGGAGCTCTTAAATACATTCACATTTTTATTTCTAATYCTCCAGGTTTTGCATTCAGCAAGGCACTCAGGCCAGCAGTGTCTCAGGCAGCTCTGTTAAAGCACCTTCTGACTGATTGGGGACCACATTGCTACTCAGCTGAAAAGCTGATGGGACAGTCAATGACTGCATCTGAAAGCAAGGCTGTTAAACAGTGCATTTGCCCACAAGGAGAGCAGTGTTCAGCCACTCCACCAAAATACAGCAGGCATATTAATTAGTGGTTACCAAATGCTTTAACTTTTCGCAGACCTTTTTAAGTGCTGAGCATTTCAATTGGCAGGACAGGCACGCCTGAGAATTCAGTGTATTGTTGGAAACTGACATTTCCTTCTCCTRCAGTCCTTCCCATCAAGAAGTGTCTCATGGAACAAACAAGTGTCTACATTGTGATTATGCCAATGGAGGAACTGGGTCAGACATGGATGCCAGCTGGATCAGACCCACAGAGCAGATGAATGATTTAGTCAAGCGAAAACTAAGTCATTTGATGCCAGGCCCAGTGCTCCATCCACACCATCAGAGGTTACTGARTAAGGGATGTAAATAAGCCCCCAAAGGAACTGATGTATCATGAAGGGCAAAGGGCCTCTGAAGCTATGTGTAACGGCATAAAGCACAAGTATATTACATGTTTAGCTCTGTCCCTGCTTCTCTGTCATGAGGACAATGGGTTGCTCAGACAGTTGTCCTCTGGTCAGCCCATGACCTTATTCCCTATGGAAATGCAGGTAAAAGTGTGCATACTATTCACTAGTAGAACAGAAGTCTTGCTTTACATGGGCTGAGAGAATGTTTCTTATACCCAAATGAGATTTTTGCATGCATCTGCATACTCACCCAGACAGTGCCTCTGCCGTGCTCCATGCCTGAGTGTCATGCCCGGTTGCTCTGCGTAGCAGGCATGTCATACGCACACAGCGACCCGGTACAAGAGCACATTCTGCAGGCCAAGTCTCAGGCAAAAATTCACCTATTAAACCTAAGTGTGTTGGTCGTTTCTTGCAGTGAATTGGGCTTTCACTAGGAATTAACATAAGCTGTAATGACTAATCTTATACTCTGTGCCCTTCATTATTTTCTTTTCACAGTTCAACCACTTTCCTCCTTAATACTAAAACACTAATGTCTTACATAGCATTCAGAGCATTATTTCCTGCTGGCTGTGTTTTGCTATGCTCTAAGCCTCTATCACAATGCATGCAAAGGATAATGGCTGAATTTGTAATGCTTTTAACTAAAAAAATACTTTTAAAAACAGAAACCATAAATTATTTATTCCTCTTTGTCCATTGTTTTAAGCACTGAATCTTCTCCCAAGATTTTACACAGTTCATTCAGTCTCTGCTGCATTTTAGGAATTCCTGCAAGCTGGGATTCCAGTCTCTGTTTTTCCTCACTCAGTGATAAACGGATAGCGGTGTCCAACTGCTCGAACCGCCAGCCGCCCTGTCCGTCAAACTGCAGCAAATGAGTGTGGTACTTCCTGCAGCAGAAATGAAAACATTAGTAATGGCATAGGGAATAGATGGTTTATTTTTGCATGCAAATTTGGACCTATGTGTCTCTTTGCAAAGGTGCCTCACAGGAATTTGAGAGTTGTCCAGTTCTGRATCACTGGGTAACACCTTTTTTTCAATGACTCGTTATCCCAGGACACTCTTTCATAAGGGATTTGGGTATCTCAAAGCCCATCACCAGGACTGCCCCAGGCCAATCGTGAAATTCAGTGGGTTCCAGCTGGAAGCAGCAGCACTGGTGTGGGCTCCCAGCCAGGGCAGTTGTTGCCTCAGCAGCGCACATGGCTGGGTTCTGAGCCCCTCACCTGCAGGGATGCTGGCAGGAGYGGGCAGCAGGGCTGTGGAATCTCATCACCTGCTGTCTCTGGCCAAGGTGGTGGACTCCCTCTTACWGCCTCCCTTTTAGAGACATGGTGGCTACAGTTGCCTTCACTACAACAATATCAAATGCCTTTTTCCTCAGGAACTAGAACAKCAGCATTAGACAAGGCTCATTTCTCCCTCGGGATGTCTAGTCCCAGTTTAGTACTTTTACATCCCTTTCTGACAGACGTCTTACCTCTTTAGCAGAAAACCGGCTGATGAACCCAATCCTACTGATAAAACTTAAGTTTGTTCCCCTGCATCTTATAAGGTTGGCTAAAGGTAACTTCATTCCTAAAACGTGGTTCAGTTTGCAAGGGACCAAAATAAAGAAAATCTGTGTAGGAGTCACAGATCTTTCAGTGAGTATCAGGGTGTGTGCACTGAAAATATTCAAAGGTGTACATATATGGAGTCTGTCAAGATCTGACAAAACATTTTTCAGGAGGAGCCAGAGGAAGAGCAGAGAGCTCCCTCAGAGYCTCTGGCATGTGTAATTTATCACTATAAATTATAGAAGGTAAAATGCATCATAAAACACTGATTATAAATCACACTCAGGGAACGTGACAGTTTTAATAAACTCCATGGCTTATGACATGGCACTGAAAAGAGACTCATCTCCAGAATTATATTCACCACTTCTTGAATATCATCCTTTGTGACACCAAATGCTTAACCCATGCCTCCATTTCCACACCCCCCCCCCCTCCAAAACCCAGGAGGGTAAATGCTGAAGATAGAGGACACAACTGAAGTTTAAAAATTGGATATATTATTCCTATGGAAAAACAAAGCATAGTTTAACCACTTGCCATGTTTCCCATCTTCTCCYTGCATTGGTAAACTTCCCCAGGACACCTCATGTATCTTGTCACCTTTACGGAACAACCTGGTGATGCCTGCTGTGGCTGTGGCATAGACTAGCTAATTACCTCTTAGATATCTGCATGTTAATAACTGAAACATGTTAAAAAAATAAGGGGAATGAATAAATATCTTTCAAGGAATGAAAAAAATCTATGCTAAAACAATTTACATCACTATTGTTGCAGACAAGTTATCTTAGAAACTGTGGTACATATGACTAAACAATAGTACATAGGATAAAGGCCAATCCACTGATTGCCAGAGAGCTAAAGGCAAACACCAAGATAAAGCCCTGAACATACTTACCAAAGAGAAGGTCTATGTGTTATGGAAAGCAGGGATATCCCAGCAGCTTTTGCAGCTTGGAATATCTTTCCTTCCACATCAATGCTTACAGCACTTGTACATTCATCCAGCAATGCATAYTTCGGCCTTTCAAAAGAAGATAAAAAACATTACTCTCCCAGGTTTTGGACAGTATTCCCATGTACAATGTCTAATTGAAAGAACAACAGGAAGCAGAGAGCTATTTTTGCCAGACAGCTGTTTCTTTTTTACAGCTGGAAGCTAGGCTGGCAACAACATAAAGTTTCCATGCATTATTCAGGTGCAGAGACAACTTCTAGGGAAAATGGGATTTATTTCCTGGCCCATCTGAGTACACAGTGATCTAACTTTCATGTCCTAGTCTGACCTAGTATTATTTTGTACTCTCATGAAGTTATGCAGTAGCTAAAGGTGAATCAAAGCTCCTATCCACTGCTATGTATGGACTGGGMTGTCTTATGTGCTTTTAGTCTCCAAAATCAAAAGGTTAAGGAGCTTGGCTTTCAAACTCCAAGAGCTTCTTGCAACAGCCCATCAGACTCTGCAACATTTGTAGGAGGGAAGACAATTGTGCCTGAGAGGTTAAAGAAGTATCTGGAAAAGATAATGCTATGTTGCCAAAAGCAAAGCTTAAGAAGCATCATCCAAACTAAAGGCTGAGCTTGTATGAATAAACAACAAGGTTTATGCAGGTCCTATGCTAGACAGTGTTGCACATTGCATGCAGATCATAGTCTACTACTGCTCAAACAGGAAACCTGCAAAACTCTTTTCCATTTTTCAATGCTTCTTAAGGAACAAATCGTAACACTCACTTGTGGTAAAACATCCGGGCCATGCCCATCCTTTGTTTTTCTCCTCCTGATAACACATCTTTCCAATCCATGATTGCATCCCAGCCTTYAGAAAAAATGCAAACAAAATGAGTGAGGACAATGTAAGTTTCTGAAGGAAAAGCAGATTCACTTGCAACATCTCTGCAATCTGTAGCCAAAATCATAAAGCATTTCCACTGCAGAAGCTCAGGCTTCTGGATCACATCTTCTGAAGTACCTCAATATCTATCCACTGGCARTGAATTGGAAAAATATCCCTTATATCATGACAATTTTGAAAGTGGAATATTATCTTTTTGGTTACTTATCATCTCTTTGAAAAAATTCTTTGATCTATATATAACTAGTAATTTTATTCTGTCATATTTGTTTCATGGAACAATTTCCTACTTTTTCGTGAAAAGTGTGAGTGGAAATTTAAAAGCAAATTAAATATACAAAGTGTGAAAAATAAAGAGTGGTGTCAGACTGCACTCACTACTGTAGGGAAAGAAAACTGTCAAAAAACCCAACAGRAACACAACTGCAGACACAGGGATAYATCTGTGTGCACAGACAGACAGCAAAACTGCAATCAGACAGGAGAATCTTCTATAAAAGTTTCCTACTACCTTGTACTTAAAAACAAACCACAACTGCTATAATATGGGGTATCCTTATTTAATATTCTGCATGGTATCTAACTGATTTATTTCTTTATCACTTTCAGGTACATGCAACAGGAGCATGAGGAACTTTATCTCTGATCTTACAGCAGACTGGTGTTCTGCTGTATGATTCATGTGAGTACTCCTAATGAAAACCTTAAAATAACAAATTACCTTACTGAAAATAAGTTTTCAGTCAAAAGAATCCAGATTGATAGAGTAGCAAAACAGACGTATTTTCAAAAATAAGAGTGTGGATGTAGCAAAAAATCTGCTAAGACATTTCTCTCAACAGATTATCATTATTATTCATGAGACAAGCAGCTGGAGGGGGGCTGAAAGTAAGACAATGTTTCTTCAGATCAGCCCAGAAATACTGCCACTAARAAGTTAGTAACACAACCAAATAAAYATTTGCCAGAAAAGTGTATAAATGAGAAAACAAAGAGGGTGGGCTGTGTTATTTCTGATACCTGAACAAATGTGAGACAATGGGGCTTGTAACAATGCAGGAGGCTCAGCACTGCTCTGCATGTGAATGGTGCTGTACCAGGGCTTGGTTGGACTGACCAAAACATAAGTGAAACATCCCATGAGGGGCTTTGTGACTGAAAACAGGAGTTAATAATGACAGAGACTAAATTTCAAGATTTTGCTTTACATGAAATTGGAATATATAGTGTAATGATTTTTTAATCAATATTTATAAAGTTAATTTTAAAACCAGGCATATGCACATGAGAAAGACATCATCTTTAGTGATCCCATAGTTTTCCCTTGTTTTTCTTTCATTCTTGYTCAAGGATGTCAGTAGGTACCCTCCCGGAGGCACAAACAGTGCTTTCTATCAGCAGGCTCCCAGCAAAGATGGAGTTGTGCAGTGATTAACCAAATCACCATTTGGATGTACGCTGGTAAAGGGAACAGATACACACAGAGATACGTACAGACTGCTACTGCTGAGCAGTCCTGGTGCTGGGACCTCACAGAGAGCAGAGAGCACCAACACCTTGAGATTCCAAAAAGCACTGTAAAATACCTGGAGCGCTCCCTTTTGGCAAAGGGCTYTAGCAAGGGATGGGAACAGCTCTTCACAAAAGCCATAGAAACAACTATGTTTCTGAAGACAACATTCAAGCTGCTGCTTWTGTTGTTATTTTTAAGCTGAGAATACAGATGAGCTCCAGGACCTGGATCTGAGCTAGGGTGTGGGTGGGTGTGCATGTGTGCACATGTGCCTGGGGAAGCAGTGCCTGCATGCATACAGCTGCTTCCTGATCAGCTGGTTTATAAGGTTTATTACAAGRCAAAAAGGGAATGAAGTTCAGGAAGAAGCATCCTCATCAGCAAAATAATTCTATTATTTTCTCTTAAGGTATAAGATTTAATTGCTGTTTACCAGGATACAATGGTCACCTCAGTGGTCTCTTCAACTTACGTTCTAACTGAACATGAGACGTGCATCTTGTCTCTTCCAGCCTAGCATGCTCCCTGAATTTTCCACTTGAAACACCTCGAACAACAGATAATTTTATATGCAATGCATATAAATTTTATATTATCCCTTAAAAAAATTCTTTTCCAACATCTAAATAATTTTATCTGAACACTTAGGCATTGTRACTCACACTAAACTGACTCCCTCCTGTCCATGAACAATAGGGCACCTACTTGTCTCCTGTTCCTTCCTGCTGACAYGGCACAGGTCAGGGAAGGTACTTAGTGTTCTGGAAGTATCAGCCAAGTCAGTGTCTTAGGTCACCCTAAGTCCACTTCACAAAGGAAGAAATGAAACAGCTCATCTATAAATTCAGCACAAATCTCTCAGTAGGTACAAACACAATCCTGGCTTTCAGAATCCGAATTCCCTGCYCACCTTCTTGTTATGGTTTTTGCAGCCAGTAAGACAAAGAGCATGTTTAATGTGCTGGGCACAGTAACAGCAGTAGAAATACATATAGCTGTCAGCAAAAACTACAGATAGTCTCAAAATAGCAGCATTTAATTTTCTAGCATGGCTTCTTCCATAATCTCAGTTATAATCTTCTTCAATCTCAGTTTTCTGAAGGAAAATGCAAGCAGTATTTGACAATAAAAAAWGGGTTACTCCTGGGATCTGTAGCCCTCTGTATCCTTCATCCTTGCGAATCCTTGCATTTTCATGCAAGACAGAGCATTCAGCTGGCATGAAAAGATAAGCTTAAAAGTCCCTTTTTCAGATCTACATTCCAATGCACCTTATCAGACATGGACTGGAGAACACAAGAAAGGCTAACACAGCAGACCACAGCCAGAGAGTCCACCCCTGCTGAGTTTTCAGGCATGGAAGCCTCTTTGACAGCGGAAGAGAGCTCAGTGCTGTGCAGGATGAATATGCAAGGGCAACCCGGAGCTGAGCAAGGAACAAAGAGACCATCAATTGCATGAGCCCCRGCTCAGCATGACACTGTAGGGATTTGTGTCTCTGGATTTCAGAGCCACTGGAAAAGCTGGCACAGCTCTCCAGAGTTCCTGCTGGTACCAGTAACAAAAGCAAATCCAGGGCTAAAATGATCAGATGAAATAATCTCACAGAGAGGAAATGGGCTTGTCTGTGTGTTTATACATGGCCTGGCAGAAAGGCTCTCTGGACAAGACCCAAAGATATGACAAATGTGCAAAATAATGAGGAATAATTATAATCTGGGGTGCTGAGAGACCATAAACAGGTTGAACTTGCTCAGTAATGTCATCAGCCCCAACCGGACAGGCCCGGTCACRCGGGCACGGCGCAGCTACACGTCCCCACGGCTCCTCTCGTGTGACAGGCTGCTGGCAGCCCAGGGCTCAGCACGACTGACACTTGTTGAACAGACACCAATTTTCAAAGCACTTCAAAAGGGAYTACTTTATGTGTATGTACTGCATATATCCATGCTTTTAGCCCCCTTTTCTGGACRTGCTTTTTCACCACACATGCTGAATATAATCTTGGTAGAGCTAACAACTTTGCAGATGTTGATGGGGCACCTTACAGATAATAACAAGCTAAGTAACAGAACAGCATCCCTCTAATATCCAGCTGGTGAGAAAAACATTAGTGAGGGCCTCAGTAGGAAGGGAACTCCGACCCCAGCCACGCACTGGGTTCTTTCAAGGCTTAGGCTCAGGCACATCCAGAATAGCGGTGGTAGGGAGGAGGTTGTTGTTTTGGTGGATTTGATGTATTCTGTTGATACCAACTGAAAAATGTTTCATGAGGGTAACAATTGGCTAATTTGGCTAAATGCCAAATTGGGCTATTTATTCTATTTACTTCTAACTGCGTCAAACCTTAATGCTAGGAAAAGAGGAATTTCTGTCATTGGCAGCAACAGAAACAACATCAGGCATAATGCTTGTAATATGGTGACCCTTATACTGATGCAACATGAAGTAATTCAGTTAAAGGACAATAAAGTCATACCAGGACAAATAATTAGAGTCAAAGTTGTGCACTTCTRGCTTCATCTGGCTTTTTCCTAGCTATCCACAAGGAGCAGGATACAAAACTGCAAAGCATCAGATTATACATGCATGACATTTGTGATCAATTAAAGCACCAAAGTTTTATATGGGATTTTTCATTATTTAACAAGGAAAAAGTTCCATTTTTAATAAAAATAATTTTAATTAAAAATATTATTTTAAGTAAAGGAATAAAAATAAAAATTAGAATTTAAAATATTAGTCTGTGTATGAACAAAAAATTTCAACTGTTCATTTTCAGCAAGTATTTCTATGTCTTGCTAGTTAAAAAAAACCCAAAAAAACAGAACATGAGTCTTTTTCCCAGACCAGGGCAGCTCTAAAAAATATCTAAGCATATGAAATCCACATARTGTGTGAAATCATATGTCACGGATTTTCTCTCTGCTCCTACCTTGGCACTTGTCTCCTGCAAATGCCCAAGAAGAAAAGGGAACAAGTAAGTATATTATGGTCCTAAAAACTTCCTGGTATGTGATAATCTCTTTCCTTGTTTTCCGGCTTTGCCCACTTCTTTCACTTTAGATCACAAAGCACCCTAAGACACGTTTTTTCCCAACATTTGTTTGTGCAAACTTTTGCACAGTGTGCCCTTATCCTGAGCTTCAATAGAGCACCAGTGAACATTAACAGTGTCCTCTAGACTTTGTAATGGACTGYGTGTGTTGAGCATGGGCAGTCGGACAGGCAGAAGAGCAAGAACAAGGCCAGCAATAAATCCTTTCTTTGGCACAGAAAGCAGTGCGAGACTGATCCAAACCTGGGATTTCAGCCTGGCAACACAGAACAGTGACTGCAGSCAGGGCATCTCGTATGTGGGGCACAGTGACTGCCCCATCACCAGTTAGTTACACACTCCAGCTGCAGGGTCAGAAAGCACAGCCATGTGCACTCAGAGACTGCTGGGGGGTGGCTTGGACCGCCAAGGGTCAGGTGCTGTGCAGTCCAACCACAAGTACCAGCACACAGTGAATGCACACACTCCACAGTGACTTCCTGCCAGTGACAATTTAACTGCTCCTCCTTTTCCAGCTGTTCATTCCAACATTCCTGCTTGCTTTTCTGAAATCTGGGCACCTCACTTAGCGAAATAAGTGACTCAGGAACACTACCAGGAATAGTTATAGTGTCAGTGTACGAAGGAGAGGCCTTCCCTGCAATTGTTCTGGTCACTGAGTTTACCTCTGCCCACTTTTTCTTGTGTTGTAGGATCAGATCTGAATAATAATATGAATCAGAATTATGGCAGATTTTCTATTGTAACTTGAGGGCCAACAGCCATTATTACATTATTAATGAAGAATTGTTAACCMATGGTAGAGAACTACCTGTAGGTACACAATTGCTGCTGTAAGTGATTACTACTTCCCACTCTAAAATGTGCAGAAAAGACTCTGAAGTGTTCATGTATACTTTAGAAATAAAAGACACCTTCTGCCTTTTCAACAGAACAAGCTCCCATCCAGAAACTGGAATTTAGACATTGTTTTGGGGTTCCCAGTGGCTGAAGCTCTACTCTCTGTTGTCAGAACAATCCTGAGAGTCACCAAGCACACACTTTACAAGGCAATGCCCCCAAAATACCTCATCAAAAACAGCACTGACAGCTGGCACAGAAAGGCTGAGTACACTCACACACCCCTTAGAGGGGTCTGAAGAACTTTTTTGTTCTCTCTAAAAYTTACCAATTCTGCCCTATGTTGGCTTTAAACACATAATGATGGGGAGGAAATTGAAACTAGAGATCAGAGGCTGGTAGGAATAAAAAGATGAAAATTATTGCTGTGCTTGGGGAAAAAAAGCCATGAAATGCTCCAGTTCCTTAGACACAAAATAGTCTTTTAGCATCTTGACATTTATAGTGCCAGTATATATATGCTGTCCCCTACTTGGAGAACAAACAATGCTGAGAACACATGGCAAACAGCAAGCAGTAGATGGCAACACTCTACTGCCAGCCAGTGTCACTTGGTTATTTTTAACTCGCTCACTCTGGTGGGGTGTTCTCTGACACTCCTCAGAATGCATACTCCTGCTGATCACACAAACCAGGAAGGTGAAAGCAGATCTGATTCCTCCTTCACAYGCTTTTGAGTTAATGTAGTCAGAGACATTACAATGTTTTAAGACAGGTTACAGTTTCTAAGAAAATCAAGGGAGATCAGTGATCTCAGATTACCAGGAAAAGACTGGACATCACAAGATAATGAGGATGCTCAGCTTGGGCATGTATTTACTGAGGAGGGGAGAAGCACTCAGCTCTTCTCCCTCCATTAGTATCAGAAACRACAACCATGGCTCCCACAGCCACAAAGGTCTGGATTCAGTTTTGCCAGTGCAGTCAGTAAAGGTCAGTCACACTAAGACACACATACAAGGAATGGATTTTCTCAAGTTTTTTTACATAAATATGCAATTTACCTCCTTCTCTTTGAACTATGTGGTACAGATGAACCATATGCAGAATAGACTCCAGATCTTGATCCTGGTAGCCTTTCTCATGCATGTCTTCCACTGAGTCTGGATAGATGACTTGATCCCGTAGTGTTCCAATGGACATGTAGGGCCTGAGAAACAATACAGGAAAACTCATAATCTGAGGATGGCTTCAGATCAGATCAGCACATCTTGCTGATGCTCTATGAACAGAGTATAAGGTTTTAAACACTATGTTGCTGAAACTGGATTTATCCRGTAGGTGCATTGTGGCTGAACATTTTTCTAAACTTACCCTAGGGACAATCCTAGGGTATTGTTTCCRTAACAGCTGATTACAGGGTAACAACGGGGCAAGTGTTAGCATGGAAACACAATGACAGATTAGGCAGAATAAATATCCACTTCATAGCCCATTTTGAGTGCTTTCACTTGGAATCAGCAGAACTATCCTGTATTCAATTGAGGTTTGGTACTCTATGAGATTAAGATACTGCTTTAAATATTCACATGTTAAAATTAAGTTGTAAAAAAAGCATTGCAGTTCAAACTGGGAAAAAAAAATCCAAGGTGCAGGAGGAGACACACAAGTGAGGCAGGAGAGCACTGAAAACCTTCTTTGCACACTACCATTCTACAGGGCAGAACTGGGACCAGGCATAACTTAGCTGGCTCTAGAAGGCAGTATTCCACTTCTGAATTGCAAACTAGCACACATTAAAGGGGCTGGTCACCTTAAACATCCCAGCACCAGCCTCCCTTTGCCAAGCACAAGGTTGTGCTGTATTGAAGCAGCTTCTGAATCACCATATTTCCAGACCAGGTAATACCATCTGTCTTACTAAACTAGGCTGTCTTCWATTTGAAGCCTTAGTCCCCGGTCATGGTTATGCCCCTGGAAAGGCTATGGACAATTGCCACAACATCATGGGCTGTGCCCAGCCTCTGGTACAGACCAGGCCCCAAAAATTCCCCCAGACTCAAAACAAAGTAAACTGAAAGAACAGTTTCACAGCTCTCTAAAAGACATCAAGTCATTCAGGTTAGGATAGCAAAGACAAGGCACATCTATTTGACCATTTCTTTTGTTGCTCTGAAGATTTCTTGTGAAGGACAAATATCCATGCTGTCTCACAGACACTGCTGATAACTCTTGGAAACTAGAAACACCGCAGGAAGTCTGTGGGATTTTGAGTTTGAAAGAGGAGGCCAGAGCCAAAGAACAAAGACCAGCTCCAGACTCTGTACTGCTTTCTATGCCAAGAGTTCCACGAACTTGCTCTGGGCTCATCTGCTAAGACAATTCTAGCCTTATCAGAGCTGTGGTACCAGAGGATGATGACAGTGCATTAGTAAAAACTGAGCCAGCAACAAGGAGGCTTCCAGGCAGCTTGCTCTTGCCACCAAAAACTGTTTCCAACAACTTCATAGTGTATTAACAAGAGGTCAGTTTTCTTCCCTAAAAAGCTCTGGACCTGTGTGGTAGGAAGGTCTCAGCCATGAAGAGGCTTTGCTGGACAGAGATGTGTAATAACTCAGCAGCAGATTTCTTCCGTTCCCTTGTAGGATCTGCAGAAGGGTGGATCTAGCCATTGTTATTCTGAGAGTCCCTAAAACACACCACAGAGTAATGTGAAGGAACTCACAATGCAACAAAWGAAGAATTACAGAACTAAAGCTGCAATATGAATAAAATTCACATGAAAGCTGGCATCAGCTGCATTGGTTTTCGTGCTGCAAGCATCCATGGTGAACTGTCTGTACCCACCTGTAGTTACACTACTTTCACCACCAGCTGGGTGAGGGTGTGAAGAGCAGGGAATCTGAACCTTTTGCAAGTATTTGGTCATCTCCGTGTTGTGGCAAGCACTCAGATGGAGCAAAACCAGAACCACAAGTCAAATACAAGCACTGCTTGCTCCTCTTTGCTCATTGTTCTGCTCTCTGGTTATTGTGGGAATAGTRCTGCTTCGGGCTGCTGCATGAACACTAGCACCAAGTGCAGTGAACCACTTACATTAATTGGGATATTGCAAAATTTCAATTCTAAACATTAAGTAACTTCATGCATTAATGAGATATTACATATCCATAATGCTCTGCATCTAAAATCCCAAAGGGCTTTACTTCTTGCATATGCAGAAATCACATCACYTGCTCCAGACTGCTGCCACCTCTGGGACAGAAGAGCAACTCCACCTGGGCTCAGAATGGTTTAAATCAGTGGGTAGACTGTGTAATTTAGGTGAAGCTGCAGGTAAGGGTAAGGAGGACACAGGTATCTATCATATAATTTGTCTAGGGTTTAGTACCTTAATCCTGTGAAGTATGATCCTGTAATGACTAGCAGCTCTGAGATTTAACCTACAGCGAAACAGAGAAAGCAATGCTCAAAAGCACCTTGCCAGGACACTTGGTGCCATGCTGTTTACTAAGTCGCTAGCATTGCTTCCTAGCACAGCTGGATTTTCCTTGTGGCCCCCCATCTAAGCACACTGGTACTACCATGCATGCCTCTCCCCACTTAGTTTTTAAAAATTACAGAAAAGTCACTGCAGTGGAGTAACAAACCCCATCAATTACTAACTAACAGAAAGAAGAAATAGCTTTCAGGTTACAGGTCTGCCCTGGGAGGTGATAGAGGATCTTCTGCTCCATCCATGTCAAGCCACTCACGTCCCTGAGGGGACACTTCATCTTTCTTGGCATGAAAGATGGGGCTCCAAATCTTGACAACAAAAAGAGACACCTCTCTGGTTGGTTTATCCTATTCATTTAAGGGTGGGGATGGATTGCAACCTGGCAGTGTCTTCTCCCTTGATGGGGGTACAGCCCAGGCAAATAACTTAGATAACTAATTTCCAAAGTGCTAAASTTAGATGTGATCTCACCTAACTCAWAATCTTACATTAAACCAGAATTTTCAGCCATACCTTGAAGATAACAACCTCCTTATGTACCACGGGTGCCACAAATTAAAACCTGTCAAACATCCGATGTTCTTGTAATTGAGGTTACATGTGTGTGATAACTGGACACCAGGCAGTAAGTATGGGTAACTGGATACAGCAAMAGAGAAATTTTGGCTTTGCCAGTAAGCTCCTCGTTCAAATACTGTTGACATTAATTTTTCTGCAGTTTGAGCAACAAAAACAGTCTTTTGGTCCTAAAGTAATATTCGAGTTTAACTGGACTTAATTGATTTCTGATGGAGTTTTTCCTTTCAGCCACGGTGTCTGGGCTCCAGTCTCAAAGAAAGTACTTTTACAGACTCTGAAAGCAACTCCTCTGCCATGCTGAGGTCATGTCTTTGATGGCAATAGCTCTGCCATTGTTTTCTTTCTCTGCTTTCTGAAAAGAGATTTCTATGGTGTTTTTGAGATACAGGATTTAAGATCCTTTTTTAAAGGATCCTTTTTTAAAATCCTTTTTTAATCCTTTTTTAAAGCTTTGGTATCAAGCCTCCAGAAAGCCAAGAAAACTTAAAAATTCTTGCCTGTTTTTCTGGAATATCAAGSCATTTTTTAGAAGAAACATATTCAATTCTCATAAACTGATGGTTTTTCAGTCAGTTTGAGAGCTTTGCTGCAGGACCAATTCTAGCTTGGTGCACTTAGCACTTCACCTTGCAGCATTGTAACTTCATTCTGCTAGAAACAAGCCATCACCCCTAAGGCTTATGGCTTCCTCCTTGCAGTGCAGGCTTGAAAGAAAGATTTTCAAGACGTGCTACAATCTGAAGCCAGTGGCAATTCCCCAGGGTCCTACTGACACATGACATCGTGTATGATGCTGGCAAAATCATTGAGAAAACACAATGAGAGGAAGAGCAAGTGCTGCCGATCCTATGGTCTCTTCACTGCATCAGCTGTGGGAAGAAAAAAGGAGCAGGTGCTACAGAACATTCAGCAGGACATAGCAGCCCCTGCTCTTTCCAGAGAACTTACATGCTGGAGCCATTAGGCATGAAGAAAAGGGTATAATGCAATTCAAAGGGACTATAGATCAACCCTGCACAGAGCAGCCAGGCTGTACTAACATCTAGTAATTCCCTGATGTCTTGAAGAGCAAAGGACTTGAAGAGCAAAAACTTGCTCAGATGTCAAGAAATTTCTGGTCCAAAAACAGAACAAGTCATATTCACTTGAAAATATTTCCACCACTTCCTGAATGTATTCAAAKGTGTTTTCATCTTCCATGCAAAATAAATGGTGCTGACAAAACTGATAATCTGTTACTGCAGATCCATARTTTTGTTTTAAAGAATTAGAGCAAGTAATCAATATGGACTTTGAGAGTCTGTAAAGCAATGTGAATGGTCATGGTCTTAACTACAAGCACTGAGTAAGAAAGCAACCAAAGCTAAACTCTAATTAGGTGTCTGGCATCAGAAGTTAAAAGRTATTAGTCCAATATAAGTGCCCAAGGAACTGCTTTCAGGGACAGTTTAAAGCTCACCTTGCTTTCCTTGGCACAGCTGGAATTAAAATTTCCCATGTTAATGGCCCCARCTGAGTGATCAACACCTGATTTGCCATTTGCTGTCCAAGTGTGTTTGCAGCTATTATTGCAATATTATTCTCAYAGATCTGTGAAGTTATGTGGGAAAACTATGTGCAATGCAACTATAAACACTTGGCTGACCCATTTTATAACCTTCTGTCTCTGGGTGACAAGATGCATATTTAATACATCCAAGTGGGAGAGAAAAAGAGGAACACTACACCTGGGATTCTCCTTTTCAGATAAAYTGCAGCTTGGATTTTCAATGAAGGCTGGACAGCTTCAGAGTGTAATTCAGAATGCTTGATTTGACAACTAAAATAAAATGTATTCCAAATTTAGGCATCTCTATTTAAAAAGGTGATAYTGGAGCCCAAGCCCCACCCATGGAGGTATTTTCCTAGGAAACTTGAATGATCTTAAGCAATCAGTGCCTGCACTGAAGAATCTCCAGTCCAAAAAGCCAATATTGTCTAATTCCTTAAAAGGTCCAGCACAGCATGGAATATGAGAACAACAGTTTTAAGTCCAGCACAAAACCCTGCAGCTACTAGAGATGCAAGAGTAAGGACAGTATGACAAACTTCTGTTTAGCAAATCTCTTCCAAGAACTGGGTTCAGGCTGAAGTTCTTCTCACCTTGCAGGGCATCAGATTGCTCTTTTTCTAGGCTAGTGTCCCGGCCAAAGAGGAGTCAAAGGGAGGGCACTTTCTAATCTTCCCACTGAAGCAAGCAAACTACTGTTAAAAGGCAGGAACCATATGTGCAAAGMGTTACTGTAAAGAACCTAATCACATACTATACAGTCAGAGTCCTTAACTGGAAAGAGAGAGACTTTAGTACCAGTTTGTTTTTTGTTTTTTTTTTTCCCAATGCTCTCTAAGATAAAATGCAGTAACTATTCTAACTCTTCAGCACCATTGCAAAAACATTTAAATCTTATTTAGGTGCCTGCTCTCAGGAGAGACACATGGGTTTAACGTTTAGCTCTCAGTTTGGCACCTAAACTGCAGGAAGAGGCAGAAGATCAGMCGTACATTTATACTTAGAGATTCCTATAGGTTAACTCTAGGTGGCTCCCTTTACCTACTACACATGTATTTTGGACCATTTTCCAAAAGCTTGAAATCTCTGCTCTGACCATCTAGGGAATCCCCCTATACATGAATTTTTCATCACTTTGCTTGCCAAGATCATTTTTAGGAGCTGCTATACTTTGTCTGAAATCMCAYCAGCAAAACACCAGCTATTGCAATGCTGCTGATTTAGATCAATAGTAAAAACTCCAGTTTTCACCAACAGCAAAGTTTGATCAACAGTGATSCTCAAGAAACAACAGCCGCCTCCTAATTAAAGTAACTGAATTTTTAATAATCTTTGATAGCAGTACTAAAATAAACAGAAAAACAAATGGCACCACCACTACAATTTTGAGAAAATAAAATGTCTTGAATGAATATGATTTAAGCTCTTTTTAAGCAGCATTGTATGCACTACTCTCAAACAGAAGATGGTATCACCGAAGAGTTAAAAAATAATAAATAATGTTTATCACACTGTGTCTAGTTCAAGGGATTTTAGGGCCAGCTAAAGTTTCAACAACCCTTCTACAGATATAAATAATTGATCTGTCTTTAAAATACCCTACACTGAACTTTGCTCTCCACTCATACAGAACTAGCCACTAACATCCTCTAAATATTTCAGACAGATCAGTTACCTGGGTGGAAAATCCTACCAGAGCACTAAAGACCATAATGCCAAGAAACATAGTTAGGAGAAAATGAAATGGACAGTATGAAAGGCGGAATTTTCAATGCATATAATTATAATATGATATCAAAGGCTGAAAAAAATCACATTAATCACTCTGTGGTTTTTTTTCCCCAAAAATGCTGTGCACATTTCTGTGAGAAAACAATCTGGGAGCAAATAATAACCATAAAAGTAAGAGATCCCTTTAAATTAAAGTGATATTCATACTCAGGTATCATCTCATGATTTTTCACTACTACCAAGATCATGAACAGATAGAATATTACTAAAACTGGTTAGATGGCAAAAAATGTTTAAGGTCAACAATTCACATAATTATTCAATGCAATCTTTTTGTATCTTGTGATAGGCAGAGAAAACACAAAAACACATCTATAATTAAAATCAAAGCCTAAACAATTTCTATAAATRTAAGCATCTAATGCATTCTGAAATAGTTATACCACCTGCAATGAATCAATCAAATGAAGGAAAAATACTCTCCTTTTCTTAAACACACAGTGTTTGCACASCCAGCCTTTTCATACCTCTGGCACTACTGATGATAAAAGGATTATCTGGATGGATGATCATGAAGATCCATTAATAGAAGAAAGAACAATGAGCTGTTCTGGACAAAGTTCTAGCCTACCAGGCATACTCCAGCCTAAGAGGTGTTTCTGAGTTTTATCACAGCAATTTAACACAATGAGCCAGGCAGTTTCCCTCTCTTAGAATGATCCCAAATTATTGATAGTTTCATAGGTAAGAAGTGACAGCTGATTTCACAGAGAAGAGGAAGTGTAGACAGCAAAGCCTCTAGAGCAAAGGGTGTTTTTGCTCCAGTTTTCCACAGTGCTTAATTGTCCATGGCGTAACTTTTTCCATGCACTGTCATATGAACACACAAGTATTCATAGAGCAATAGTRTGTCTGCAGTGAACACCTGCCAACAAGTGAGAAGCCACACACTGCACTAATTTCCTTCTCTTATCTGCAGTGAAACACTGCATTGCACAGGTCAGAATATGACAGAATACGGAGTAACACCACGTATATGGAAAATTATTACAGACATTTTWTAAGCATAATTAGTATGTGACGCAGCTCCACAAGGGAGCTGTTGTAATCTAGCAGAAACAAAGATTGATAGRGTATAATTAATGCAAAATGTTAGGCAAATAACCAAGACTGGAAAGTCTTTCTTCCTGGGAAAGCCACACTCCCCTCTAAGCTAGGCAGGTGTACACATGATGAACTGAAGAAAAAACCCCACCTGTCACATGCTCCCATGGGACCATGGGTCCATTAATGGCTAAAGAACAGTGAAGTAAAAACCAGTGTTGAGTGGACTATTCAGAATTGCCAGCAGAAGAGACTCATCTCACCTAGAAGTTACTCATGTAAGTCCGAGTTAATCACCCCGGCCCTCTCTGGAGTCAGGGGTATCCTCCTAAACTGTTTCAAGGACACAGGACAAGCCGCTGCAGTGATCCCACCTGGAAGACTCTTGTGYGTTACGGAATTGGTGATCTGCAGAATATTTGCCCTGAGCAGCCATGGGCCTGTGCTATACTTGCTGCACTGTGTAGGGTTGTGCTGTACATACAGCTTGGCCTTCAGGTCTGTGCTGCACTGCACTTATCTCCTGGGTGCAGGATAAACTTTGTCAGCTAATTATCAGAGAGGAGCCTGCAAGCAGCTCCCACTTGGCACCAGCAATTACACTGCCTGCATGTCCTTGCCRTTATCTTGAAGTGAAACAGCAAGTTCTCATGGTAACATCCTTTGGTCTGACAGTAGAAGTGACAAATGGCATTGTTTACTCCTAAGAAAATCGCACCAGATTGCTCAAGACCATAATACCAAGGAACCTTAGCACAAATGGGACCAAGTGTAGCACATAYGCAATGCTAGAGATCAGTTTGGTGTGGCACAGTGCTGGGTTCCTGACATCTGATGGGATGAAAGTACCAYAGAACTGATGAAGGGACTGGAGCATCTCTCCTATGAGGAAAGAGACCTGGGGGTGCTCAGCCTGGAGAAGGCTCAAGGGGATCTTATCAATGTGTATGAATACCTGAAGGGAGGGTACAAGGASGACAGAGCTGGGCCCTTCTCAGTGGTGTCAAGTGACAGGATCAGACCTAATGGGCACAGACTGAAATAGGAGAGGCCACATGAGCATCTGGAAACAATTYTTCACTGTGAGGGTGATCAAGCACTGGGACAAGTTTCCCAGAGAGGCTGGGAGTCTCCATCCTCGGAGAGATTCAAAAGCTGTCTGGACATRGTCTTGAGCAAACAGCTTTAGCTTGCAGGCAGTCAAACAAACTAGAACTTAAGAAATTTGTCAGTGTGAGCAGAGCACTGAGAAGCTGGCAGAGGGCTGAAACATCTTGGAGCTGGGGCACAGTTCTGGGGTTCTGGAGCCCAGGACAGAGGCAGGAAAAAGGCAAAGCCTAAAGGGCATGGGAAGAATTACTGTCTTCTCTTCAAGAGGAAGGTGYTCACTATGTCTACCTGGATTTTTAAAAGCATAGGGCACTGTAATGGAGTTTCTAATTGAAAACTATACTAGGCAGGAGGAGAAAGGACYTACTACCCAGGAAGTTGATCAAAGTTGTTATTAGATCTTTCAGCTGTCCTTCCCTTTCAAAAGCCAGCATCCTTTCGGTCTTCTCACATCAAGCTTTTTATGTCAGGCAGATTTTATGGTTTATGYTTCCCAGTGCTTCCCACTGTTATGTAACCAAATTTCTTCTCATAACTTGATATGCATGTGGCATTTGAAGTGTGCTTTCTGATGTTCCTAGGTAAAATATTACTGAAATAGTAAACAGTTGCCATTCTGTTCACGGTCAAAGATCCTCTGTTGCACAGTTGCAAGGCAGGTGCATTAAGCTGGAGGTAACTGCTCAAGCTGGGCAGAGTAATGGGAGCTTAGTGCAGAAACTAGGTCATGTAAATGCAACCACAAGATTACTCCCTAACATGCAACTTTGTCTGTACCATTGCTAAGGTACACAGCGTTCTCAGTTAACCTGCAGGTGAATTTGTTCCCCTGGCACTGCCATCAAAACTAAATTTTAAAGGCAAAAGAAGTCGTTGACACCCCATCCTTTGAAATGTTCAAGGCCAGGCTGGACAGGTCTTTGAGGAACTTGGTCYAGTGGAACTTGGTCATGTGTTCCTGCCCATGGAAGGGGGTTGGAACGAGATGGTCTTAAAGGTCCCCTTCAGCCCAAGGCTATGATTCTATGAGCAGTTTTTATCAGCAAAATGAACCTAACACCCATTAAATAGGTTGTTACTGTTTTGCAGGATAGATCCTACAAATACCAGCCATGTACTCAGTTCTTATAATATATTAACGTCTTTGTAATTATAAAATGTTTGTCAAGCTTAACCTGACAATGAATTTGAAAAGTTCAAAGCTTACTTTTCCCAGCTTTTAAATGAAGTTCCATCARCATACATGTCTGGCATCAACAACACAAATTCTGGCACATACATGGATGTCTCGATTAAAAATTGAGTATGTATCAACACATCTCAACTCCTCACCCATGTTTAGTCTTCTTGGTATCTCCCATAGCCACASATTGCTCCAGACATGCTCCCAGTCTGAAAGGATTGAGGGACCAAAGTGCCAGAGTATGCTGAAATCAGTCACAAACATCAGTTTAGCAGCAGACCTTTGTGTTGGTTTTGCATGGCCTGGTTCTTGGGAGGGGAGTAGCAGCTAGTCCACAAAACCATTTCSCACCTCTGATTATCAGTGCTGGTGAATTTTGTACACAATGTCCTACCAAGAGGTACTGCCATCACTTGTGAGCAGTCAGCACAAASACCTAATAATAGACATTCAAACTTTGCAGCTATGAGTGAGCCTTCAGTGGAAACAGAGAGATTTCACAGAGGTCCTGTCAGGCAAAGCTTCAGCCAACCCACAGGGCATCAAGGCAAGAACTTCTCTRTTCTAGGTGAGGCAAGATGGGATTTTCATCAGTCAAGAAGGAAAAGTGCAAGCATTTCTGTAGGATTGCCAAAAAGATGAAACGGAAGAAGCTGTGCCCTGGCCATGCCTGCCAATCCTGACAGGTCTCTCAGATGCATGGCCCTAGTATCTAACAAACAGCAGAAGTGAGGTAAGCTGTCTAGAACTTAATCTCAAAAGAGGAAAGGTAAGATCCAAAGTARCAGGCAATTTTTAAAGCATATCTATATCAAAATACTAGGCAATCTGAAGTGTGTTACGATTTTTGTTAATGTTTRTCTACCACAGACCTTTTCCTCATCTGTCAGATAAGKGGTGAACTTTGGAAATAAACACATTGAAAAGGAGCATCATGAACTTGATAACAGCAAGTATGACAGATGGATCCAGTGTGCCAGGGAGCAGGTATTTGTACAACATGGCATGAACTGATGACCAGGTATTGAAGGAACAAGTCGATGTGGTGATGCACTGCCAGCAAAATGCTGAAGGGCAAAGACAATCACTGGTGCAGTGCTGGCACGTACAGAGTACAGCTTAACTCCAGCTGACTCAACTAAAAGGATCATAGTTAAAGACAGAGCAGAATTAGCTGACGACAAACTAGGATGTGCAAAATACAACATAGGACAGAAACATCTGAGCCAAACTATGTTAAATGAGGCAACAGAACTCATATAGGCACGTTTGCACAGCACTTCTTTCAGGCTACTTCTCTAACAGACCACACACTAACGAGAAAGTAGTCTGATACAGAACCACACAGRTACACACTCCATATGCACACACTTCCATATGTCATATAGGGTATCTGAAAGTGAAACACAGTAACTTTGCAAGATTGTTTACATAATCAAGAGCTGTTTCAGGATGAGAGTGACCACTACTAWCTACTCCATGCTTAAGACAACATTTGAGTTGTACTGTAATCATCAAATGTTCATGTGCTTATAAAAGTAAAAATTACTTTTATTKCATCACTTTATTATTTAGATCACTTAGAACTGAAACATTCTTGCTTGGTTTCATCCATGTGATGAATATTCTTGGACTACCTGAGGCAAATCACATCAGACATTTGGATTACTCGACAGAGCTAAGGAGAGGAAAAATATCTCTGCAGCTGATGAATTTTGTTTAGTGTCCAAGGATATTTTTAGAATAAAAAGGGAGAAATGCTGGACAGGAAAATGAACCCCAGATAAAGCACCAGAAATATAGCAGATGTATGCGAAACCAAACAGCTTAGGAGGGCCAGATAAACCTTTAAAGTGTTCAATTCTATACTGTCCTAGCATTAATAAGAAGGCAGCAAGATACAGGTATATAAATTTTATATTACAAAGAAYAAACAACATTTGATACTAGTTTATTTTTGGTTGCCTCCATTTTAGCATTTGATAACCCTGGTGCTGAAAGAAAGAAATGTTAGAGATTTATTTGAATGAGCAATAGCAAGAGGRTGAATACAAAATTAGACCATTGCTGAGAGAGTGGGTAGGTCTTCCACTGGAATGGCACACAGAATAACACAGAAACTATGCATGCTACTGGAGAAACACACCACTCACAAAAATACCCCAATTAGAGTAAGAGCAAGCTGGAGAGAAAATCAACGACAATGGATGAGGAGAAAGAAGTACAGTGTACTCCAGGCTCTATGTGACTCAATCCTCAAGAAAGACAGAGAAAATGCTGATGGACATTTTAGATATGTACTGTACTAGGAACTCTTAACTCGAGAGTTATGCTCAAAGATTATGGAACTAACAGAGACCGCATGAGACAATTCCTCCATGCAAATAAGACAGTAAGACACAGCAGGCAGAAAAATATTAACAATTTATATCAATAACCTAGTGGTAATTAGAGCTTTACTGCAGCTTTACAGTGCAGAGATATTGAGGAATATTCCTGTGCTGTTGTCAAGGCAACCTGCAAGTATGTAGTTGTGCAATTTTGCTGGCATTTATATCAAACTAAGGAAATGAGAGCCAACATGTGCATAATCTGTGTCTCCTTACAACTGAAAAAGCTGAGGCAAGGAAAGCTGTAGGAATTGTGTGCTAGAGCTCTCTAATTCCATGAAGTTGGAGTCTCCTACCAAGTTGAAGACCAACAGACTAGATACAAAGTGCAGTCTGGAGAAATGGGGTCCTTTCAGATAGTCTGTGAAGGGCTGATTCTCCAACTAATTCAGATACATCTTGTGTTATATCTTCAGCATCAGCACTCATATTACCCACTACACACTTTTAAAAATTATTTATTATTTAAAATTATATTTATGGATTCTGATTTGAATCATGATTTCTTACTAACTAGAGTGCCACAAGCATTTATTTTTTCATTCATGCTATCTTCTTTGCTGGTTGATTAAAAGAGGAAAACAATGAGGTGGTTAACACAAATGAATTTTACTTTGCAAAAGAGGGACAGAGAACTAGAAGATGGGGTAAAAACATAGACTCTGCCAGTTACTGAATCTCAGTGAGATCTGACAATTTGTTGAGGTGTGACCAGCTCCTGGCATTGATACAACAAGCTGCTTCAGGCACCAAATGATACTGGACAGCTTAAAGGCTCTCAAAGCCTCCCTCTCTTCTGCCCACTCTCCTTTTGGACAGCCCTGTCATGGACAGTGGCAGAGCCATTGAAATTCCTGGACTTTTCTCACCCTGCCCCCAAATGGCAGTTTGTCCCATCAGTATCCACCAGAACTATGACTGATTATGGACAAATTCTGCAAGGCCTAGCCCTGCATAAGGGGACAAAAAAGCCCTCACAGTGATTCACAGCAAAAGACAAAAAATAAAGTATAACGATGCTAAGCAATCTAAAAACCCAAAAAGACAGGGATTCTTAAGGCTGTTTTGAAGCCCAAAAACCACTAAATAATGCTAACTACAAAGCGCTTACAGTGCAGATGAARTTTTGGAGTCTGCAATGAGCTATTTCAAATTTTAATAGAACATACTTYTGTGTGTAGCTTCTGAACATGGCAAAGACACATGATTTCCCACACATTTCTGGAATTCTATGCTGGAACATTACAAACACAAATGAAAAATAATCTTTTCAGTGAGCTCCTATGTACTGTGGAGTAGTTTGTTAATCAGTAGTCAGCGTATTCTCCACTATTCATGAGTGCAGACAAGGCTTCCCACATTTGACTCGAAATGGGCTGATGCAGATCTAAATTCAGTAGCAATGCAGATSCTTCAATAGTTACTATGTCTGACAATGGAAAACCAACTGCCATGTTTTAGACCAAAGACATAATGTATACACAAAAACCCAGGGATGTCATCCTAACTTGCTGCTCTGATGGACATCCACCAATTCAAGAGCTTTCTCCTACACCACAGTTTTCATCTACACACAAACAAAAGAGTAAGGTAGGCTGATGCCAGCTTGATCTTATCTTACCACCTCCCAGATCCTGAGAGTCTGGAACACTTTCCAGAACATTTTCCAGATTGACAGGAACRATTTTCCCTAAAGTTATGCTGAAATATTAACATGATGGAATGTAGGCAGAGCAGTCAGTCTATTTATCAAGCTAGAATTCATAGAATTATATCTAACAAAAATAAGCAAACAGAAGGTAATCCTGATAAAGCAGCAATTCTCMCAGGGTTAATAGGCAAAATAATTGCACCAGCAGGACCTTACAAAACAAACCTCTTTAAGCTGGGTACTTCAGGACAGTTTACAAACCACTACAGAAATTCTAAATGTATACTAAAAAAACCCAGCTGAATGTGTCATTTACTTAGGCTATAAATAAATGAACTGTTAAAATACTCACAAGTAGATTACAGTTAAAAAAAAAAAAAAAAAAAAAAAAAAAAAAAAAAAAAAAAAAAAAAAAAAAAAGCCTGGACCATAAAAGATGATCCACACAAAAGCCCTAAAACTCCAGCAGATCTATTGCAAATGTTCCAATATGTACAAATGTCAATATAAAACTTAATAAATACCCTTCAAGTAATTCTCAGGATCTCAGATATTCATCTAAGAAGACTGTATGGCCAAAGAACAAATACATTGGGCAAAAAAGCAATTTGGGATCCTCAGGGACAGCTTAACAACTGCTGTCTTTTATCAACCCCTTCAGCCACATTTACCCAGATATCCCTACAAGACCCAGTCTCAGACCCTGTACAGATATGAGACACGAGTGATAGGCCACATTTCTACATACTCTGACACAGCTGAACTGTCCCACAAAGTTGTCTTCAGAATCTTCAGCCACAGTCAAGGTATACCCACTTTTGCAAAAGAGCCCTCTCTGTCACTCACTGTTCCCCACTTACCCAGACACTGCTCTGTCCCCTGGGAAGGGAAACACAGAGCTCACAAAGAGCCACAGAGCCAAGCTGAGGCAACATCCCTTGGATTTTGCAAGGACATTGCAGTAGGATCCTTCCCCCTGGGGATCCTGCTAGGATGGACTGTGTGTGCCAGTCCCTACATGGCTTTGGTCACAGAGRGCTGCAAAGACATTGGGTGAATTCTGACCAAAATTTCTTGAAATGTTTCAAAGAAGAAGTTTGCTGGACAAACTCTCGCAGCACTGCAAAGTTAGGGGAAGCAGCTAACAAAGAACGATGTTTATGGAAATGAAAATCCAGCAGATGTGATTTAATCCCCTCAACCAGCACCTTGGCAAATATGCCTGAATGCAAGGTCAATCTGTTTGCTTTCACAGAACAAAGGGAACATAAGTAAAGAGAAAAGGGTGTAAGCAAGTCAGCCACAGATGTTGATCTGMCTAGGGGCTGGGATCACACAGAGGAAGGAAGTGGCTGAAACWCCWGATTTTCCTCAAGGAAAAAATCCAGATTAGCTTTTGTTCTGAGTAAACCAGTTCTAAGAATATTCTGCACAAGGGGTATTCTGAAATACTGTTATAAAAACATTTAATAAAGCATTTTGCTTTAAACTCCTGAATAAAAGTTTTGAGTCAATCAGAAAAATGACAATGGCTAGGAATAAATTACACAGGTATTTGAAAAATATTTTCAAATATTCAAATTTCAATTTTCAAATCTTTTCTATTTTCACCTTCAGTAAGGAAAATTTACTGATCAATTGATATTTGCCATTCATCTTAATAGCTTGTACTTTTCAAACAAAGAGGCTACAAAATGTTATCATGAATATTTTTTTTGCCCATGGGAAGAAATAAACTACAGGAAGAAAAGATTCAGTGTTTGACTTTGCTTTTGCAAAACAACATAGTTAGAAGTCTCTAAGGAGATATTCTCGAGCCAGTTGCATAAGAATATGTACTGAGAGTCCAACAGCATGACAGAATACAAAAAAGCACAACAAAGCCAAGCTTCCCCTAGCAAAATGAGCACGAATTATTAAAAAGGCAATCTGCAGTTACTATTGGATTTGATTGTGGTCTTGCAGTGTGAAAGTTTTGACTACCTTAACACTTAAGAATCAAAACACTCTCACTAGCTTTGATCTTTGGTTTTTAAAAGAAATTAGATTTGAGATATCCTAGGTCTATTTCAAATTACTTTCAGACTCTATCTAGTCTGTTTCCATTATTCCAGTTGTCCAGGACTTTAGCCATCTGAGGAAGACAGGATCCAACACAAATGTATGTGAGCCCTTTTAAATAATAATGATGCTGCATCACAGATAAGAAAATATATCTTTTTTAACACACTCCACACATCTGAAATTGTGCTTACCACCTTTTAACTTGCATGTACACATCACAGAAGATGAGAGAAGCGGGGTGAAAATTCATGTAACCAGGTAAGAGGCATCACCTTCAGCAAGACACATACCTTTGTGGTATATAAAACATGTGTTGTGGAGGGGGTTTGTAGAGAACTCCTTCATACACAGGCCACAAACCACTTAAAATTCTAAAGAGTGAACTCTTTCCACAGCCATTGGGTCCAGTGATTAAAAGATTCATCCCCTCCTCGACCTGCAAAGGGGATGAATATGCAAAGGTGTTACTATGCAGCATATGCGGCACAAGAGAGTCTAAGACCCCTATGACAGAATTACATAAGCATTTATGTAAAATTATCAACTAATTTCATTAATTGGCTGCATGTATTCATGCAACTATTCCAGAAACAGTAGCATCAGGCAAAATATGGGCTGAGATAATGAAAATAATTTCTATTATGTCTGCATATCTCTATTAACGAATATTTACAGTAATATATAATAATGTTTATAATAATATATTATTATATACAGGTAATATAATATGAATCTATTACAGTGTCAATACATCACAATCAGAATCAATTGTTCTAATGCAGATTAGGTCCAAAGGTGTTAACAAGCAGTATCAAGCAGTACTGTGCCTATCTGTGATATTAATTGCAGGTAGGGGAGGCCAATCAAGTGATCTGGAAAATTTATTTCACACTGCCCTTTCCCACTTGATTACCTATGTTAACTTACCCATTTGACTATTACCCTGAGTAAATATGAGTGTATATTTATGCATAATCACAATGTCATTATCTATTTTCACACAAATATACTGACTGCTATATTTTCTTTGTTTCTGTCTCTTCAGACAAATGAATTAACTTAAATGTCTGCTTGATCACAGAATTGTAATTTTACAAATCTGAAATTCCTACACTGAAGTTATTGCAAGTTTTGCCATAGCTAGAACCCTTTCCTCCTAAATCTTAATTCCCTGCTTTAGGTAAATTAAGACCTGCTGGCATTGTTCAACTTAGTGTTCTGATAACTTCAACTCTTTATAAAAACAACAACTTCTGCACTGGAACATCAGATCAGAATACAGATGGGATTAATTCAGTAAAGGTCACTCATTACAATGTGATCAGGTACTGAGAGGTGTCTGGAATAAGTTTTTTTAAAACAATACAAGTTTCTGCTGAGTAAATATTCTCCACTTGGGCTTGTGAACTATGCTGTCAGCTATTAATCAGCACTGCTCTTTGTGGTGACCACACAAAAYTACAGATTTTATTTTTTCACTGTTACTGTGACCTCAGAGTTTTAAAGGAGCCTTTTTGAGTAAAGCATCCCAATTTGATTGAAATTGATTAAAGATCGATGCATACTCCCGCACACACCTTTGAAAATCTCAGGTCAGTTTTTCACCTGGCAACAGTACCAGAAATCCTCTCTTCTCTTTCTCTSAGCAGGACAAACTACATATGTCTGCCTCTATTGAGCTACTATGCCTACCTTTCTGGACTTCCCCTTTTATCCATATGCTCCTCCAAGTACTTAACATAAGGTATATGAATTCTGTGCTGTTTATGTTAATGTGATGGCAACAATCAGAAGATTCTTGCATATCATCTTACTTTGAAGTTTAGTCTGGAAACCACCACATCGCCATTCGGAGTAATTATAGGAACATTTTCACAAATAATTCCTTGATCAACATCAATTACTTTCCCTGGAAAGAAAAAGAAATTAAGAGTTTGTGAAACCTTCCATTAAGCAATCACCTGTGACAACCTCTGTGCAAAATTGAGTATATTTTCAAGTAAGGAYTAGTGTTTGAAACAGCTTTTTTTATGTGCTCCAGGTGCCCCTGATSGAAAACATGCATAATAAATCTTAGCTAGTCTGAAAGACACTGTCAACAGTAGCCAAGAATGTGCAATGAATCCTACATTTGATCATAAACATAATGCACGGTATGCATCATCAACATGTGCTGCAGTATAAAGATGTGTTCATTCAAATTCTACCTGTATTTACTGTATTCTGTTTTAAATAAATGTTTAATAACAAGCAATAAAAAAGTTCAAGGACAGCCTTAGTCACAGGCAGACCAGTTAACMTTATTTTGAGTATTTAATTAGGAATCACTACCAGCTCTGAAAGTTGGAGCACATTTCAGTCTCCTCCAGCAACGAGAGCAAAGGAGAAAACATTTAATGGTTGGCTTCCACCTCTTTTTGATGGCACAGACACTGTAAACATGTCACATAAGTATTTGCAGAAACTCATTTCAGTCAGGTAGATACACTTAGCATTTGGATTTTTGGCAAATTAAATATACAATTTCTATTGGACATTTGGATTCTCTGTAATACAAGCACTTTGAAATTAACTGTCCTGGAAACAGTAAAAGAATGAAAGTAACTCTTAACYTCTCAGTCAATGGCCTTCTCTGACACAACTCGACCACCTGGGTTCCTAGACAGGTATCAAAAATTATCTTTATAGACAAGATGTAAAGGAAAAACATCTCACTTTATATTAAAAAGCTGGTTATTTACAACTTAGACTAAAGAGTTGAACAAAGAAAAAATGTAGCAAAGGCCAAGTTAGTTAGTTAATTATAAAAGGCTCTGGTAGCATTTCCTTTAGTTAAGAYCAGTTCAGCATGTTTCATTTAGAGCCTCTTTGTTCAATTGCTTTCAACTTTGCCAAACTGTAACAACCTGRGTAGAAATTTTTATGCCATGAATCAGTTCAAGCATGTTCTTTTCCTGAAATAAATTTTACTTAAAATTATTGTGTGGTGTATGTCATGAGATTATGGCAGGGGGGAAGTGTTTTTCTGTAATAAAAAAATACTTTGATACAATGGAGACATTATCATTCAACTAAATGTATGATAAAATATAGTAAACCAGTGAGAATTAGATAAACTTAATTCTCATTTCCTAATCCTAACTTCACAGCATGTGACTACAACTTTAGTATGCTTTTCAAATATATTTATATGTAATCAGAAATACAATCTGATAGTATTTGTACAAGATATAAAAAATTCTATTTAATTTTTAAAATTATGAATTATTAGATACACTATAAAGCAATATTATTATATATAAATATTATTATAATTTTCATATTTTCACACTCTTACTGACAACAAGTAAATGCAAGGCATAAAACAGACATTGCTTAGTTACACAGACTTAAACTGGATGATTCAAAATGAAATAAGCATAATGTGTTCAAAGAGCCATTGGGAAAGCTGACTGAATATTAGGATTTTTCTTCTCTAACAATGCAAAYACATAGACACACAGATTTACTTTTATCCACACACAATCCACTCTTCAGAGATTTCTGAAGTATCAAGACCAAAAGAAAGCAGGAAAACAGTATTACAATAGGACTCGTCATAAAAAATGTGGAGCCTGTGGCCTAGATTCATCTGGCCTAAATTCTTCTTAAATCCTTGTGCACAATGCTTGGTCCTGGCCAGCTGCCTCTGAAAGCCACAACTACTCAAGAGCAAATGCTAGTCACCATGGTTTAGGAGGAATTCAGACTGGATGAAAAGTGTGACTAGTGGAATGAAATCTTGGGAAAAGGCTGCAAAGAAAAGAGGAGTGGTATACTAGGTATATTAGACCTAAAGAAGACATGAAGAGCACACTTGCATATCTGAACTGAATTTGGTTTTGGTGTTAAACACAATTATCTGATAAAAAGAGCCCCAAAATTAATTTGTTGCTCCAGGAACTACAAACCTTTTCTCATGTACATGACAAAATGCAACAGTTATGCCATTTCTTTTAACATTAGCRAAGTATTACCAAGATCTACAAGATTAAGACATCAGCTGTTTCCACACCTATCCACCATGCTGCCTCAGACTGTTTGWTATGATGAACTTTGTCAGAGGATCTTTGAGAAATAGAGCTGAAGGCAGCACTGTTGAAATCACCGATAGAAGTTATTTCRCAAAGAGCCCTTTGGGGCCTATAACTCTACTGAGGCTTAAGTTTTCAAAAGCTAAAGGAAGAGAATTAGGCTTTCCAACAGCACAGAGGGCAGCAGCAAAAATGGTATGYTGGGAAAATCAGGAAAAACCCATTGCAAAAGCTGCCTTTAAGTACTTCAGAGAGAGGCTGGATGCAAGAGGCAGAGAGAGGTGGCACATAATGGAGCCCAATAAGAAACGATGTACATACAAAATGCTCCAGAGAGGGTGGAAACTGAAAGACACTGGCACCAGAAAGACACAGGATGGGGACAGGAGGGAAAAGGTATATATTGATCAGATCATTTGGGAGGTGAGGAGAAGGGTAAAGCTGTCATTTTCAGTTGAAGATTCACACTAAATTATGAATAAGTGAGCACAGGCTGATCTTTAATCATGGAAAACATTGTATTTTTGGGAAAAACTACTGAACCGATCTGTCTTTTCCCTTCTACTTCAAACAAAGTAAGGTGATGACCGAAGATTAAAATATTACAGTCTCAACTTTCTGAAAGMAATGAAGTGTCTTAGGAAAACAGGGACTGTGTGTATAAGAATATTAACAACACCATCACTTATATCATCACTTCAACTATATATAACCATATAGTTGAAATACCTTTTTCATTGAAAGTTTTTACAGAAAACATTTGAGCAATTTTGTGTATTAGAAAAGCACACCATAAGGATAATTATAAGGTAGCAAGGGGTTAAAATGTAAGGCAACATGGTCTCTAGGGCATTAAGGTTGAGAGGCTGATKAGCTACAGAAAAAAACCCTCTGTTCACCTCCGGTCCTACTGCACTGTGCCTCGCCCACCACCCTGGGAAATTCGTATAAATATGAATTAATTACCTTTGATTTCTAAGGGCCCATTGATGTGTAACTCTGCTTTATCTTCACTTCTGCTTTTGTTTACAGACCCTTGAATAACAGCAGTTCTTTTGTAGATGCCTCTCTTCACCTCATCAAAGACTGAAAACATGTTGTGGACACGGGCGGTGTAGCCTGCTAGCTCAGTGACCTGAGAAACAACAAACACCGCATTTCAGTTATACTTCACAAATTATACAAATGAAACAAAGATCAACGTGATCAACAATGCATTCTTCAGCRCCTATCAATTTTTACTCCATGAAATTCTGTGCTAACCCATATGCCACCTGTAGCTCCCAGCACCCAGCAGACAGGAAAGCTTGATTTAAGCCCATGTAAAGCTATGATAGATCAAATAAACGAGGAGATTGTAGAGATTGCTCATTTCTGTGGAGTCTTCAGCAAGCAGAGAACAGCTACTAATACATATGAAAACAAAGAGCCTGTTACACAAGAAAAAACAAAATCTCTGCATTTTCCAGCAAAAATAGAAGTCCACAGAAGTGATAAAAAATGGAATCTATAATTATTTATGTTTATTTCCTTGTATTCCTGAAATCTCCTGTGACAGAAGTGTGCTTTTCCATGTAAAAGAYGCAGCACCAGGGCATCYTAATGTAAGTAGAAATGAGTCTTCWGTCAACTGCATGCTAGAGTACTAGAGMTAAATCTGAACCTGGGCATTTTTAAGATGGGAGGTCTCTTAAAAGGCTTTCTCCATTTTTTTTTTGGTCAATTTGTCACGATTTTCACCTGGTGAAGACAGAAACAACAGGTCCCCCGACCTTGTAACTTCCTATTYATGGGCTATTCAAGAGCTCTTATTCGACAGCTCCAAAGAACTGCCTCCATCTGCTGGTAGTAAAGAATTAAGCCAATGCCTTTTATTTTAAATGTATTATTAGATGGTTTTAAAAGGATAAATTTTTATCCAAAATGCAGAGAGGACAAGAGTAGCAACAAAATTAGATCAAGACTATAAAATCCTTGGCTTACTAAGGTTGAACACATACACCCCATGACTGAGTTCACCTGATACGGCACACATAATTCCAAGATTATTTGAAATAATTGGAAATAATTCCATAATTCTTCTGTAATTTTCACTATTTGTGCCAGACTCAGAAGTGAGTGCTAGTTCTGACCACATGGCTATCGTTTCACTGGAGGATGATGGAGAGAATCCTGCATGTGATGAATGAATCTCGTACCAACTGTGCCYCAGCAGAACCATAACTTGTAGTAGCTTCTAGGCCATCACTACAGAAACTYGCTTTGTTCAAACGCTAAATACTACCACCTAAATTATTGACTGCAAAGAAAAGTTGAGCCCACATCATCTGCACAGTGAATTACATAGACTTGAAGGAGGCTGCCTCAATGGATGAGGTGGGCAAGAACTGAAACTACACTTGACATAGGTCAAAGCACACTGTCCTTTGGAGACTGCCTGAACCATAAAATGGGAATGACAATGTGGTTGAAGTACTGCAGTGYCTCTTGAAGAGGAGCATAAATGTAAAATTAAGATAGAAATTCATAGAACTGGTCTTTGGTCTCATGCTGTCTGGATTAGTATCTTACCAAGTTATAAACRAAGTGAGTTTGTTCAATTCTTCCTCTACAATTCTGTGGGTACTTTTCTTGCCAAAAAATAAACCCACAGTTTTTCTAAATTTTAATGTACATTATATAAATTACTTAGATGCTAAAAACAAAACAGAAATCACAGTGTAATACAGAAATCAGTGTATAACAGGTTATCTGGCAATATCCTGAGAGCAGAGACAAACCAGGAGAATAGCTAAATGAGCGTAGGTCAAAAATCACAGCCCATTAGAARGATTCCTTCTCAAAACAACACAGACTCCAGCTTTGTCACAGTCTGTATCTGAAGRCGCCAAACTACCCCTCCTCTTCCAATTTAGAAAGCTGTAGCCATTATGGCTGGATTCCAAATAACAGAATCCATAGCCTTTGATTAGCTGCCTAGCTAATGCGTCCCTCCTCACACTGCACTGGGAAAAGGGGTTCCCACCAAAGGGATGAGCAAWCACAATGAACAAATGAACAAACATTCAGAAGGAAATGCTGAGGAGATTAATAGCACTGTCGCACTTTACTTTGGCTTAACAAGYTGGCATTTAAAAAAATCCACAAGAGAGAAAACAGATCAAGGCCCAACTCTACTGGAATTTGGGTAAGGACCTGAAACATCTCTGATCTTCCAGATGAACATTCTGTACTCCCAGACTATTTGTAGTCCCAAGGTGATTTTTTCCTACTAGAATTTCTCTATTTTGCAAAATCACTTACAATTTAACAGGTTCACAAGATACTGGAAACAGCCTTACAGTTTAGGTGGCCTGGAAATAAGTATTCAAGTCTTCTTGTTTTTCATTTCAGAAATAGGTTGCCCAGAGAGATGGAGATATCCCATCCCTGGAAACATTCAAGGTCAGGTTGGATGGGACACTGAGCAATCCAATATAGTTGAAGACATCCCTGCTCATGGAGGGCAGGGGAAGGTTGAGAGGGACTAGAAGACCTTTAAAAATATCACAATTAAACTATTCTATGATTTTATGACACTTCCAACAGAGGAGTCACACACATTGAAGAGCTCATCACATTGAAGCCAGGCAGCCTGCATTAAGGCCTGTGCTCCAAAAAGAAGAGGAATTTGAACCTTTATCACTCACATTCCAGGAACTTCTATCACTCTTTGAGACACCTGAACACAAGAATTAAAAATGACATCTATGTGTTGCACCATACAGGCAGCTGCGTACTTTAGACTCTTTGTCAACTTAACCCTAAAGATCAAACTACCAGTTCAAAGAACTCCATGGATTTGGTTGCAATAGAATTTGCCTCTAAAAACTGCACTTTTTTTAATATTTTATATTAAATGTAAATTGTTTTTCTTTTTTTCCTCTTCTTTTTCATGCATGCAGGATGTACAGTACCTCTTTGTATGAAGACATAATCCTTTCAATAGCATCTGCTCCAGAGATCAGCAAATTTCGGGAAGTAGTAAAAGCTTCTGTTCTTTCACTAACCATTGCCTGTTTCTGGCCATCTTCCAACTCTGAAAATAAAAAAAACAGTTTTGTTAAAATAATCTGCTGAAAATGATCTTTACAAATCAAATTATTATTAGAACGTGAGCTATTATAGAGCAGCTTTTTTCTTTTTTTAAGAAAAAGTTAAGTCCATGAAGACAACGTTTCGAAAAGAACTGGTGAATGCAACCACCATACCTTGGTAAAGAAGACTAAGTGGGAGCATATGGAATTCATCTTGTTAGGCAAAACATCCTATTATTTTATACTATTTGTCYACATAAATAATTATCCTTTTAATATATCATCATACAATATAAATTTTTCAAAATATATAAGAAGGGAAACCTAAGCAATGATCTGAAACAGATTTTTAACATAATTTTTAAGATAATTAATTTTCAGCCTTATTTAATTACTGACTTTATGTAAGAGGAACTATTCACATTTGTTATATCTGGCAACACAGTTACATTTCTGTAAGAAAGCAATAAACTTTTTTGGTATCAAAGACATGGTTTCAGTAGGATACCTCTCCCCCACAATAAGGTTTCTCTCTTCATCTGACATCAGAACAAAATTGTGATGCTTTGTTCCTGACACTGCATCCTGTTAACAAGACTACTGTTGCTCCAAAGAAAGGAGCTGTCTCATAAGAATATCAGCAGCATTAGGCAAGGAGAAAACAGCAGCAGAAATTATACAAAATACAAGAAATAAGTGAATTTAACATACCTACATATACCATCTTGCTACTACGGGACCCATGGATTCAACTTGCAAGGTTTGTTCCTTGAAGGACACAAGATTTCCAAAGAAGTGGCTGACTATTCTGATGCTAAATGTTGTTTCTGTGTTAAAAATTCCAACTRCAAACCACAGGTATAGCAAACCAGMAGTGTAGTCAATCACTCTTAAAGATTTTTCATGCAGAAGACTTAGAATGAAAGATGTCAAAGGTTTTCTGCATCACATAACTTTATATGTATCTCTGTATGTTGCTTAAATCTTTTGCAGAATGGGATCTGGATATTATTTTTTTTCTAAAGTTTGTGAAGTTTTTTTTTAAGTTTCTCATTTGAACTAAGCTGATGCTAGGAATTACACTAGGTAGGGTAATAGGTGGATCCACTGTGGCAACTCCTGTACTAGCAATTGTTACTAACACACATTTCCACAGTGCCCATGATCAAGAAAATCTWGGAGGAATTCTCTGCAGGTGTAATGAGACCCTAAATTTCATGGGCTAAGTCAAGCAATGCAAGAGTAGAGCAAACTGCATTTTTTCACTCTCACCTCCCTGACAAGATCAGATTTTAGAAACCTGGTGTCTGAAAATCCACAGGCAGTACCAAAGCTAGATGTATCTTTCTGTCTTTATTAGTTAAATCTAAATGTAACTTTGCTTTCATTTATACATCTATAAAGGTATTCCCACATAACTAGATCACTGGAATACGCTGGATAATTAATGACAAACTTTTAAAAATTGTTGTATCATAGCTTTTCTTTTATATATATGCATATTTATATATGTGGGGGTTTGTGGATGTGGGTGTATGGGTGGAGGGGTGTGTGTGTGTGCATACACACACAGAACATCTATGTTGTTTTTCCTGGGTTTAATAGTGATTTTTTTTCTCACTGCAGTTCTACATCAGTACACTGTCAACTAGTTGTATGCAATCTTGCTGAGACATGACAGGTGTGCTTTAAAAAAAATACAGAAAAATTCTTGCAAAGGAGAGATTACAAAATTCTTGCCCACGTGGCTCTCCCTTTAAAATGTTACTTCCACTCCAAGAAGAAAAAATTTAGTGAATAGGGAGAATTCAGTCAATTCATTAGTAAAAGCTGACTTGAAGTTTCTTAATTCTGACAAAACCAATTTTTGATGATCTTACTGGGATTATAGCTCATGCAGCCCATGCTGTGTAGAATTACCACAATTAAATCATCTAGGAATCAGGTATGGTTTAACTGCATTGATGCAGCATTCCTCCTTAATGCAAACGCAGAATTTACTGATGGCTGCTTCCAGCACCCAGGCCAGCTCATCTAGCAAGAGTTTAAGGATCACTACAGGACACTGCATCACTCAACTTTGGGGCATTTAAAAATTTGAAATTATATACAATTTATGAGCATTTCACAGTCCCAAAAGACAAGCTCTTATATTAGATAACCCACCAATATTATTTTTCTTTAACTTTTTGTCCAACACATTTGTCATATGGCTGGCCTTCTGTGTTTGAAAGTGCCACATTCTGACAGACTGTCTCTGTTTCATACAGAAACTAACACTTCCATTTTCACCTTCATTTATGCACTTAACTGATAGTCATACTTGTTCTGTAAACAAAAATAGGTGTTCACTGTGTCTGGACAAATCAAAGTCTTGCTTTGAAAAATAGTTATTCTCCATGAATTGAGACAAGACATTTGGAACATTAATAGTTTAATACAAAACATACGAGAAATGTTATCAAAGAGAAATCTTGCCTTTGCCAGCTAATTTCTTCTTTGGAATATATAACAAAATTTTTTTAATTTCAATCAGAAACCACTGCCAAGGAAGACTTTTTTTTTCTTATTATTGAAGAATTATTGTTTAACTTTTCTTTCTCCTCCCTGAAGAAGTGTACAAAATCTATTGCTTTACACCTGTAATCTCAGGTCTGGCCACGGTACCAGTTTTTATACACATCCCTAACTCTTTTTATTCATCCCAAAACAATAAATCCATTACCTCTTCCTTCAAATGTGAACAAACTTGTGTCTGATCTGCTGAAGCGGGAAGCATTGTTTTCCCAAGCAGGTCAGTGGTAATTTCAGGTGTGCTTGATTCTTTGAATACCTGTAATACTTCCAGCTGGTCTTGACAGTGCCAGTATTATGTTTGTGAACCACCACTACGGTAAGCCACAGGACTCAAAAATAAACTCCACGTTTTCATAGGTTAGGTTGCTGGTAGCAAGTATTATTCTGCTATACAGCATGAACCACAGCTGCATCTTTGTTTTCTCCCACATTTGAAATGTRTTTAACAAAAAAACAAACATGAGTAACAGGAATGTTATTTAGTTTAGCAAGAATACAAGTCTTTCTTTTCTTCATGCTCTAATACCAAGGAGATATTTACTTCTTTTTCTTGATTGTACTCATTCCCATCTTAGCAGAAAGACTCTTATCACTTTTCCTGTTGTGCTGATAACCTTCACTATGAGGTGAAACGCCTTTGTACAGCCTCTTCAGTTTGGAACAAGACATCCTGATATTTTTGAAGCTATTCCCAGGATGCCAGCCAGGGTGCTGATATAGTGCCCTCCTGAGCCACGTGATGGGCAGCAGCTCAGGGAGCTGAGCACCCAGCCACACACCAGCACAACTGTGAGAGCTAAACCACGTGGACACTGCACGAAGCCATCCTACACGTCACACCAAGCTTGTCCACTCGGATAGTCCCGATTTGGAATAACAACCAAGAAAGAAACAGAACTACAGCACAGAAAAGAATTCACTCATTCCCAATTCAACACACACAATTTAGAATTGATCCTCCTGAAGACATCATAGGATTCATGCTTAAGGAATCCTATGAAACTCATAACATATTAAATTCTAAGTGCATGAGGAAAGCCTGTTAAACCAAATTAACCAATAACCCTCCTTAATACCTTCCATTATGCTCTTTTTTTTTTTTTTTTTTTTTTTTAGCACCTGCAGTAACGACACTACTTGAGTCTCATTTCACTTCTAGGAAAGTTGTGATAGGATGTCAAAATTGATACCATCCTAGCCTGGAATCTGAATTTTACCTTCTCCCAGGGAGACAGGGAAAATCAGCAGTTTCCAACAGGTCAATAACAAGRGACAAATTACCAGTAATTACCTATAATTACACTACAGTTTATGGAAGGAGGAGATAAGCACTCCAGGAAAGTTCATAGTATTATTTTGTAAATAGAGACACTGCAAWAATCAACCTGCCATTACAACAGTAACTTGTGAAAAACTAGACTGCAATTATCATTATAACCTCATGTGATACAAGTTCTGACTCTCCAAGTTCTGACTTGATACTATTTATCAGGCTTATGCTCAAAGTTGGATCATTTGTGTTGCTCTCTGCTCAGTTGACTTGCTAGGTTTGCAAGTTATGAATAAGACATAGATGTAAGAAACTCAGTGACAAATCAGTGTGAATGGCACTCAAGGGAAGCACAGTCTTCTGAGGACATAACTTTAAAGAAACATTTAGAAATTAAGTAAAATATGGTATTACCGCCATCTGCGAATCCTGTTGCAGTGATGATRGGCACAGCAACCATGATCATACCACAGCTACTCCAGACATACTTCATCAGGAACTGCTCTATCATGATGTACCATAAACGTTTGGACAAAATGAGATTCATTTGATCTGTCAAATCCTTGTAGCTTTTTTGCAGTTGTTTCAATTCCACCTATGGTTAAAAAGTAAAATAATTTATAAAATGTAAGAGAGATGCACATGTAATGCAAGATATGTTCACACATGTACATGAAGCTATCAGGTACCCAGAGCTGTCACTTCTGAGTCACATCTGCCATATGGTACTTTATTTTCACTGTGCTGCAGTCCCACAGCAAAAGTACACAGCTTTAGAAAAGTCAGTGGACCTGGTTCTTATTTACACCACTGTCCCTCGACAGAACATTGGCACGTTTTCAACTCTTTTAAGACCTCTACTACATACAAGAACAACACAGAAGGCACTCAYAACAGCTGATTCCAGCAATCAAAATAAGATTGATTTCAYGTCCTTTTAATRAAGCTACAGTTGTAGAGTTTCACAACAACTGTAACTCATATTGGAAAGCATTTGGGGATCAATTATCTCCAGTGACTTAAAGTTGCAGAGTTGATTCCTGAAATGTAATGCTGCCTGTTTTTGCAAACAGTCTGGGGAGAACTGGAGGTTTAACAAATCAAAGACAGTTGCAAGTCAATACAACAGGAACTCAGTTCAAGCCCATATATGTGGGAATTGAGAAAATGTTTAATTTAGCTGCACTTAAAACGTTATTATAGGGAGCTTTTGAGACCGATTGAACCTACAAAAATAAACCATTTACATTATATAATCATTGCTTGAACTGAGAGAGTAATACTTCAGGCTGGTTTCCAGCTTTCATTTTCACCTTGCATGAAACAACTTTTTTCCAATTGTGTTTGAAAGATATTACAACCAACATTCACTTCTAATAAAATWTGAAGAGTTCCTTAATAAGGTGGCTTTAAAACAAGCTACTAGTTTATGTAACTGTGATTGCAGAAGTACTGTACTTAAGTTATTTTAAGACTGATGACTACGTCTTTGCGTAGCTATGCAAAAGAGTGTCAAAGGTTGTAGTGTGTCCTGAGCTATCACAGAGCTTCCCCCTAGACTTTCTGGTGGGCCGTGGATGCTATTTCTGCTGAATTAAATATAGTAGCTCATACATRTGGTTGGGGAAAAAAGAGTTAATCAGAATGGCCTGGGTGAGGGAAAAAAACTAACACAGATAAGTTTKCTAGTAAGTAAAAGATCCATCTGCAAAACCAGAACATTGCCAGAGTTTAACGGAACTGTGATCTGCTCTCCCCAGACACTTTTTGTGAGACGGCATTTCCTAAGAAATGGGAAGTGCTGATCTGTAAACAAGTATAAATGTGAGAGGGACTCAAAATGCTCAAGAACAGCAGCAAGGGAAGCATGGGCTCACTCTGGCACTGGAGGAGCGACCCCAACACTCTCCAATACCTCTCCTCCTTACCTTGTGCCCTCGGTAAAAGGCAATCTCTTCCACGTTGGCAATGATGCGTGAATGTATGAAGCGCAGATAGCCCTTCTTGTGAGCCTCCTCAGCCACCAGTTTGCCAAACTTGGGCGAGCAGGCTTTGAGCACGCGTGCCGTGGCATAGACGACGAGACCAGCCAGCATTGTGGGCCCGATGGGGTTGGCCCCCCGCGACCGTGCTGTGCGGATCAGGGTGTAGGAGGTGAGCACAACATCCAGGATGGGCTTGGTGAGGTTGGAGTAGAGATGTGCCACAGACTGCGAGAACATCATTATGTCCTCCGTGAGGGACTGGTCAGGGTTGGCCAGCCGCCCATCCATGCTGATCACTTTGTAGTAAGTCTGGTTGGCAAAGTAGGTCTCATAGGCGTGATCCACCAGGCGCGTGCGGAAGGCGAGGGCCAGCTTGCACTCCAGGTACCGTATGGTGCTGTTCACGAAAGTGGCTGGGATTGCAATCATCAGCCACTTCATTAACTTGAAGATAAAGCTCCTAGGCTTTTTTTCCACAATGCTTTTCACAATTTTTCCATCGAGGGCTGCCACATAGATGGAGAGGAAGGTCCTGGACACCAGTGCGAACGAGTGGAGGCAGAGCAAACCCAGCTCGGCACTCACTAGCTTCGGAAAAAACAGTTTTCGGAGTTCCAGCAGCTGTTTGAAGAATTCCGCGTCCACGGCCGGGGAGGCTCTGCTCCGGCTGCCGGTGCGGAGCGGGGCCGCCTGGCCCCCCTCATCCTGCGCGCCGCCTCTGCCGCTCGCCCGCTTCACGCGCCCGCGGATGATGGGGTAGAGGATTTTGAGCCCGTACGCCGCGGCCAGCAGGCACGCAGCCCTCTTCGCRGCACCCGCCCTGCTCCACTGCACCCGCCGGGCCGCCGCATGCAGCATGTGGGCCATCCTGCCCGCCGGGGCACCGCTACTCGCTGCTCCTAGCGTGGGTGGCTCATGCCCTCCGGGAAGGCCGGTCCCGCCGGGTCTTCATTGGAGCGCTGGGCCCGGCCCGCCGCCGGCCGCCCTGCCGTGACAGATGCCGAGTGAGCCCAGCCTCCCAGGGGTGATGGTGCCTTCAAAGCGCGGCGCGTTGCACAACGCAGCCCGGCCCGGCGCAGCCCGCCCCGCCGACCACCATTGGCTGCGTCGAGCGGGGCGGCACCGRCACCGCCAGCGGCCCGGCCGCTCAGCACCACCGCCCCGGCCGCRACCGCTATAGCTCGGGGCGCGGTCGCAGCGGTGGCAGCAGCACGGGGTTCTTGCCGCTCGGCCTGGGTTCACGGCGGGTCCCCCGACGCTCGGCCCGGGTTCAGGGCAGGTCTCCTGGCGCTGGGCTCCGGCCGCACGGTTGATCCCCTGACGCTCGGCGGCTCAGCGGAGCTCGGCCCTGCAGCGCGCCGGCTCGCCCGAGGCTGCGGCCGGCCCTTTCCTTCCGCCTGCCCTGCGGAGCAGGCGCCGCCTCCGGCCCCGGCCTCGCCAGCGGCGCGGGGGGAGCGGACGGAGGGCGGCGGCGCTGGGGAGAGCTCGGGTCCCGCGGCAGCCCCGGCGGGGCGGGCAGCGCGTCACACCCGGCACCCGCCGGCCCTCCCCGGGGCTGGAGGAGCTGTAACGCCGGCGCGGGGGGGCCCGGTGCGGGAGCGACGCGGGAGGGGATGGGCGCAGCCGGGCCGGTGGCCTCGGGCAGCCCCGGGTCGGAAATCGGCCGGGCGGCCGTGGGAGGGAGCCGGGCTGCTCGGCGTCTCCGGGGCAGCGCCTGCACTCTGCGCGTAATTTATTTCCTGTCCTCTCGCCGAGAGGAAACCGGTATTGTGCACTRGCAGCGTTATTAGCCTAAAATAACCCCGGCCGAGTCGGGCCCCTGCAGCAAATCCCGGCTAATTTCACACGAAGGAATCAACAGTAAAGGCAGTTGTCTTGCTGCTTTATTTTTCTCTTTTCGTAATTTCTTATTTCTGTTGCTTCACTTGTTTGGAAAAGGTACTGTATGTGAAATTGCAGGGGGAGGATCAGAGTATTTAAACACTCCGGTCCTTTTACACTTTGAAAATGTAGTACTAAGGTAACTATAAAATAGTATAYGATAAAGTAGATGATATAGTATATAAGATAGTATAAGTATACTATATAAGATATTATATAGTTTAGGATGTGCTTGTAAGAGTAGTTTTTTAAGTGTGATACTAGGCATTTATAGGAATGCTGGGGAGCCCAGGTTTTCTCTAGAAATGGAGAGTGAGGCYACCTGCTTCCCAGTAACTCGGCAAATACTGCGTTAAATAAAGCAGGTTACTGTTATAAAGCAACCCTACATTGGACTGAGTGCAGTGATGATGTTTAGATAGCAACACTAGCTTCAGGATGAAGGAATGGTATCTTTGATTTGAGAGCAAGCAGGCATTGCTTTTGAAAATCCGACACTACTTATCAAAACATCTAGGTGCCTTCTAAAAAGTCCGGTAAGCCAAAACCAGCAGGACAAGGGCAAGGAAGATCTATTTCTCATTTCTTCCTAGGAGGTGCAGAGATTGGGTAATCTCTTAAGTGTGTTATATTTTTGCCAGTGAGCACAGGCCAGAGATCTGGACAGAGGTCCTTGTAGCTTATTTCCACCCCCACCCCCACCCCCCCCCACCACCACCAAATGCACAACTCAAAGCTAGGAAAATGTCAAAATCTGACCTAGTGCAGTGCAGAAGACATTCAGTTAGTAGATAAGCCTGACTTCACTGCATGTTTTTTTGTCAATAAAATGGGGTTTTSAGCACACAGAGATACAAGATACACTGGCTAAGAAATTGTTTTGCCTATGGCTTGTAATTTTTTAAATCACGCTCTCCATTGGATACTTCCCTTACTGGCTTGTGTGTAGCACAGCATACTCTTGGATTTTGCCAAACCACAGCTATTTGCAATATTCCATTACTCTAGCGCTTTCTTASCAAGGGGAAAGTTCACAGATCTCTTTCAGTTCTGTATATCTGCTGACCTTTCACAAGATCCTGGAGGACTGAAACTTCTGGTGATTTGGTGGTTACTGCGGACATACACCCCACAGTCAGATCTGTGGGAACATTTAAGTGAAGCAAATCTAACCATGCAGTGTTTCAGTCAATAAAAGGAATGCATTTCCTTCTTTTGAAAGGATGAAGAAAAGCTTAAACTGTGGTTTTAAATACTCCCTTTTTTCTGTTCTTGCTGTCTCGAGAGTTTTGCTTTGCCACAGTCCTGTTCAGTTAATCCATGCACAAACTCTTTTTTGTGGAGCGTGGCCTTAGGTGTTAGTTTGGGKKTTTTTTTTTTGACTGCTGAAGGCAGCAATTTTACTACATTTAGTCATAATAAAATTTCTCAATATTACTGGAAAAATAACTGCCAGGGGTGCAGTAATATTGGTGTAGTGTTCAGTGCTCTGGTGTCTCCACATTTTCCACTGACTTTACAATAAACTTTTGTAGATAAGTACAGTCAAGTAAGTTTGAGTAACTGAAGCTATGGAATTGGAGTGGTGTTGATGCTAGAACCAGGGCTTTATCCTTTCTTAAGGAGAAACTAATTTTTTAGTGCCAGGTGATTGGTTTTTAGTCATATGGTTAATTTTCATCAAATGTATTAAAATAACTTGTGTGCTTTTTTAAACTATAGGAACCAATAACTGAGGAGGAAGAAATGTCAGCAGTGARTATCGGGGTGACTAAAGTCCATGAATGTTTGCATATGTAGGGAACTAGAGTGTAATCATGACACCTGATGCCTCTTTTTTATCTTCTATTTTGTGCCCACTGTCTCCCACATCAGCACCTCATCCTTGCACAACTTTGTGGTTGTGATGAAGGTAGTGGAATTGGAACATGCAGCCCGTTATGCAAGAGATACCAATCAGCCTTACTCAATGACCATTTTTTCTACTGTTTGATTTAGTATTTGAAAAAATAATGTGCAATTTTTTTAAGCAAAAGGCCATTTATGTGATGTCTTATATTATCCTAACAGAAGGTTAGATAGCTGTAACATCAGTTTGCAGTAAACTGCAATTTCCTTGGAGTTATCCACTGTACCATAAGGACATAGAAAATAAAAAATAAAGGTACTGGAAAGTAGATRTAATTGAATCATTGCTATTTTGGACCTTCAAGATTTACATACATGTAGGTCATGCATGCAGTACATAACGGTTTCCATGTGGATGAGTATATGTGAAATACATTACATGGATCCACAYAGTGCTTATTTTCAATTATTAATACTGAACTGTAAATAATGTCTAAAATATCRTGTACTGTAATTTGGTAAGCTAGGAACATCTGTTTTTTTCATTTATTTTGAGCTGTATRTTTGCATAGTGGTGTGGGAATAGTAGGACTCAGTTTGAGTAGATTCAACAGAGTATGAACATACAAGCCATTTTTCAAGTAAATACCTTTCTCTGAAGTACTTCCAAACTTTCTRTTTACTTTAATGTAATCACTTACATAAGTACAGAAATACACCCACAGAATTAGTTTGCAACATCAAGACACACCAATGGTAAATTTGATGTTTTTATCAGAAAAGGGTGATAAGATACCCTGACCTTTGATTTCAAATTTGTATCAGCAGAAATTATCTGTTTATTCAGTCTGGTTTAGAGAAGCTATTGCTATATTCATATACCTTAGTAATTCCTTTAGGATCTGGAATTCTGAGACAAGCAGGAGCTTCAGTTTTAATGTCACAGATATCGAAGCTTGTTGAAGAAGTGTCAGTGTGGTGAAACTGGCTTGATCCTACCAAGCAGGTGATTCCAACTCCTGTGGTCCTAATGAGACTGTAGGGGTACTCAGACTAGGCAGAGGTACAATATCAGAAGGGAGGAGAGGAAACTGGAAGATCCTATTCTGTTGCTTGGCCCCTGAGTGCAAGCATCACAGAGATGGTGTAAATGGGGTGCATTCCTGCACCGGAGGTTCTTTTTCCCTTACTCTATCTTTAGGGAGATACACGCTGCTGTAAATTTGAAGCATGCATGACTTGCAGGTTCTTGTAATTTATCCATAAGGGATTCAAGTAGTCTGTCTGACAGGACAGCCAATAGCAAACCAATCACTATAAATTCTGGCTTCTGACAACAGTGGTATTCTAGAGGGAATGCAGCTCTGGAAAGAAGTGTAAACAAGTTGTTTTCCATTTACAAAGTGAGAGGGAGAGGGARAAAGCCAAGGATAGAGGTCAATGTCAGCTGCTTCAAGCACAGTAAACTGTTATGTTCTCAGACAAGGAATTTGACTTTTAATATTTAAGCTTTAAAATTTAAACCTTTAATATCTAGATTTTTTAGACTTGTTTCTCTTTATTATTAAACTTATTCCATACAGATAATTCAGCTGAACCAGGATGTGTCTCTTTTATGCATTCAGAAGTCTCAGATACATTACGTACGTTTTTTATGTTTTGGTTTAAATCTAAAGGTTTCTATTCTCAGATCATCTGAAGGAAATACTAATGCTACATTATTATACTTTTCTCAAGTCTATTGTAAACATTTTAAACAAGCTACATGCCAAGTGCAATAGCACAGATATAAGTGGTAAAATTATGTTACTGGTGTTAGTTAACAATGGTGATACTGGCACTGCCTGCAGCAGGGCTGGTGTTCTACTCTGCAGAAGTGAAGGTGGGAATAAATCCAGAAAAATTCTCTTCTACTCCTACACCCCAAACATGGAATCTGCTGCCATCCTTTTGTCATGCCTCAAGAATTTGAGGGTTTGCAGCTGGTATGACAACAAGAAGATCATCTACTGCAGTTTATTTATTAACTCTTACTTGAGAGACTTCTAAATATTTTAAATAAGCCAAGAGGCCAGTGCTCTACTGAGCACAGTAGTCTGTATTAAGCAATAGCTTTACGCAGATACCCAAGGAAAAAAAAATTGCAATTTAATGTGATGCTGCATCTCCTGCAGCTTCATACTCTCCCAATCTGTGGCCATTTARATCTGTGAGAATTTTGTGAGACTGAGAGGTTTTTGTATTAAATATTTCCCTCTAATAATTGCTTGTTCAGTCTCTCCTGAAATCATACTCTTGCAAACTYCTACATAAATAGAAACATCTCTGACAAGCAGTTCCTCAGATTTACCATTTCATAAGTTAAAAAACCACTACTTTCTGTTTGGTTTGACCCCAGCTCCCACAAACTGCAGTTTATGTCCATCTAGGCCTGTTCTGGAAGAGRCATTCAGCAGCAGAGCTCACTCTTGCTCTACCCCTCTCCCCTCACCCCCCAACTTTCCTATACCGCACAGGGGTTTGTCAGCCTCTATTCCATATCAGCCCCCAGCTCCTGAGTGCATAGATACAAGAACTAAATATTCTCTTCCCTCCCTTTTGCATTTTAGTCAATGGCAGGACCTTCCATTTTATTTCACAACTTCTTTATTTTCTTAAAATGTTCAGTAACAGATGTTGTCAATAGCATTAATTAAATCCRTCAAGACTGCAGCAATCACTCTTTTCTGCATTTTCTGCAGCAAATTTCATCTACAGAAGCTATGCTGGCTTTTCACATGCTGGCCTATAATTCCTACTATGGTTTTTTTTGTGCAGAAGTAAGTTTTCTGGATTGCCACAAAATTGTAATTTTTTTAAATTGTGTCACATTTACTACCCTCTAGTCTCCAAGACAAGTCCAAATTCAAGTGGTCCTTTCTACAGTGCYGCATTATAGGGCTCTTCACTGAATCCCATTTAGTCCTGGTGCTTTGTTAGTCTTTATTCTGTCTTGGTGAAATCATTTTGACCTTGTCTGCTGTTATTTTCACTTTGAACAGATCTTCACTGAGTTTCTCAGAGAAGATTCCTGCATAAAGTTCTTCCCAATTTTATCATCAATGAATCTTAATGCAAAAAGCCTAACTTACCTTTTCTGTRAAATCCTTCTGTCTTTTGAGCATTCATGTTGTACCTTGGCCATCAGTTGTCCCTTTAGACTTTCTAGCAAGCTTTTGCTCCTAGCTGATGTAAAGAAAAATGATTTAGTAGTTTGGTTACCTTGCCTAGTTGTTTTCCCCCTTTTTTTCTGGCCTACTGTAATTGTGTTTGTATATTTCTCTGAGTTCATCTTTCTATTACCTTCTTTTTGCTGTGTTTCAGACTGTCTCTTTGCTTCAGCTATGGTATTCTTCATGTTTTCCTAGCCCTTTGTAAGGATTTAATTCTTTTAGCTCTCTCCCATGACTTKCTTTTGACATTGTTCCCTAACTGGAGTTTGGCACATCTACAGAGGGTTCTTTGGTCTTTGTTAATCTTTATAGAAATACTTTTTGTAAAATGGGGTTTTCAACTCAAGATTCTCCAACAGATCTTGTGCAKTGTGTTCTCCATCAAGCTAAGGACWGTGTCTTGAGAGTTCGTTYGGTAAAAAATTATTCCATCTGAATAATACMATCTAAGGATGGCCTCTGCTTCATATAGCAATGTGTCACCCTACTGTTGTCAGTGGTACTGTCCTGGCTTGTGGTTTGCCATCTARATCCAAACCCATGTTCTTCCTAGCTGGGCACTGAATTTCAACCCAGGTAGCTTAGGTGCTTCTCTCTGAGCTTGCCAGTTTGCTGTGTTCAGGAGCTACATCACCTCTCTGCTGTCTACTATCTCTCCACCCTTTAAAGGTGAATAGGAGAARGAGACTTTTCATCAAATTAATTGAAAGAGAGATCTGTCTTTCATGGGGAACTACTTTTAAAAGAGGAAACTTTGTTTTTAAATCAAGCTTTGTCTTCTGTTTTAAACTTCCCCAGACTCTATCATGATTTTGCAATATCACAGTCATCTTAAAAAGAACTCTTTTAAGGCAAAACCATCAACCAGGTTWGTCTAAAACACCACAAGGACACTGTTGCTTTATTTCTCCATAAGYTGATCTCTCAAGGAAGGGAACAGGCATAGAGTATTGACTAGAAGAAGGCCATGCACCTCTAAACAAAGTTTAAGCACTGCATTTTGCCCAAGAAAAGCTTCCATTTGGAACAGAGTCAAGCTTTTTTTAGTCATGCRTTCCTAACATTAGATAATTAGGTCATTATTTAGGGATCTACATAAGCATATCCTGGTATTTAAAAGTAGCAGAAATTCTCACCCTAGATAGAGATGGAAAAGCATTTTAGTTTCCCTGCATCTTTTATGCAGTTTTGTATAGATGTGGATTTAGTTACCTAATGCTAGATACCAAGATCAAACAAAAAAATCAAAGTTAAAATATGTTAACATAATATCAGAAATGTTGTGAAATATTTAAACMCAACTGTGAGATTCACCAGTTTGGGTTTGTTTTGGGTTTTTTACTTGACGTTCATCTTTTTAATAATTCCTTCCTTTATTATAATGAGCACTAGAGCAGGACACTTGCTGGAAAGGGGAAGATTCATTAAGAGACATGAGAACCATTTGCAGTTAATTCTAAGAAATTACTTGGAAATGCATCTTCTCTGTGTTTCTCACTGGTGTCTCTGGTGAATATAAGATTTTACATAAGCAGTATCTGTTCACTCAAGGGAAAAACTGTCTTGCTTAGGGAAAGAAGCATGTTCGAACCTTGTGGGTACAATAATGCTGCAGACASAGTTGGCACACACTTTGAATTCACAGTTGCTTTGTCTAAATTAGCTGCTTCCTCTCWGGGTGTGTTGGGACGTAGAGTCCTAACTTAAGTGCTTGAGTCACTCATCAGAACACCTCCCTCTTTCTCCCTTGATTGTACAGGAGTACTGTGAGGACCTACTCAAAGCTGGGTGCCAAAAGTTGTTCAGTCAACATTTCAGCACCAACCTCCCTGGAGGCATGTTTAGTTCTAAACTGCTTTGGGCTGCCTTGATATGTCTCTTATGTCTAGAGCTAATCAGATAAAGAAGAAGCATGTCAGAGAGAAAAACTTGGGTGCTGAAGGCTGGAAAACTGTTCTGAAGAAGATCCTGTATAACACTTACATAACAAAGGAATGTGAKATACAGTTATTCTGAAAAGTGGCTGTAAAAGTTAGAAAAAAGGGAACTCTTTCAACTTCAGTTTCTGACAACTGAAAGAGGAAGCCTCTTCATTCTTCTATGCTTGCTTCATTTTCCAGGGAATCAACTAAGCTCCATGAAACTTATGACCTTTTAAAAATTAGTAATAATGTCCTGCAACTGTCTTAAATTACGACATCACTCAGAAATTCCAGACAATWATTTCAAACTTTTAAAATGTTGACAGTTAAGGCAAAATATGAAAACACTGGAAATACTTGCATATMAGGTCTTATTTAATTTTGTACTTTGCCCTCATCAAAAAAAGAACTGATTTTTTTTGTTTTGTGACTGATTGAAAGTCATTAATTTTATCAGCAACAAATAATTTGAGGAGGAGATTTCTTACGTTGATGAATAATTAATTGTAATTTTTCCTGTACGCTACAAATAACTGCTAACTACCAGATAAAATAAGATAAAACATAAAGCCCACTTTTTTCTTTAAATCTAGACAATGGTGTGAAAAAGTAACAATAAGGGTGATATGGAAAATATAATATATTAGAAAAACAAAAGTAAAAGGAATTTGATTATGTTATACATGGAAATATATCTTAGGCATAGTATTAACAAGTTAAACATTTACACTTGAGAGAATTGAAACTAAAAATTAATATTTGAAGTGATGAGATTCAATGAATTGTCAGTCTATCATCTGTCATATTAGCTGTAGAGACACATAGACTTAAAATGTAGATAYACTTTATTATAAAGATGTTAATCTAGTGTTGTTCTAAGAATCCTTATGCATACWTATCAGATTCTATAAGCAGCCTGGCCAAATTAGAAGTATTAGAAAGAAAAACACCTTGGCTAATTTTTAATACTGGACTCCTAACATCTACTCTGAACACCCTTCACATTGTTGTACTAATGCTAATCAAACTTTAGTACCCTGAAAAGTGTTAGGTTAAAGGTAACTCAGTAAAGAAACACCACAGGAAAAGAATCATACAGAATTTTGATGGCTGTTTTGTAAATGGGTGCCTTCACTTGCTGAAATGATAGCAATGAGTTACAGGGAAGGGAGCAGGTGGAGCTGTGTTGCTGCCAAGATTCCCTGGGTGGCTCTGCATCCCTCCTCGAGAGTTTGTCGCCTTTACACACAACAGCTCATCAGGCAGCACCAAGGGCAACAACACCTACTGGTAGAAAATGCTCATCGATTCCCCTGTTACCCGTAAAACATCTGAGGAAGAGCAGAATGGAGAAGAAAGTGCTTCTCTCTTGCCCTAAAAATTACACTGGTTGTAGCAAAGACAAGCTCGACCTGAAACAAAAATTGATTCACTTGGGACAAGATGACACTCATGACTCCCTTGGGAAAGGGCGATGGCTTTGGGAGGAGCCYGTATGGAAACACCAGGGCTAGAGGAAGGGCGGCATCAACCAGAGCGTTGCTTCCTCCCCATCATCCTCCTGGCTCGGCTTTTGGCATCCTTCCCCTTTGTCTATCAGTCACCGTACGGCCCTTTCCTTCTCTGCCGGCCTGGGAGAGAAGGCTTTTGGCATCCTTCCCCTTTGTCTATCAGTCCCCGTACGGCCCTTTCCTTCTCGGCCGACCAGAGCAGCTGTCCTGGTGCTCCCAGGGCAGAGGAGGCCCCACAGAAGGGCCCTGTGGAGGGCTGCAAGCCACCCCTGGGTAGCCATTGCCCCCGCCTTCACTGCCAGCAGTGCACGGGSCAGCCCTCCCTCCCTGCCTCCTCAGCAGCAGAAAATGAACTGGGTCGGTGGCAGTCGGTGAGTGAAACTCTTCAAATCTGACAGAAGCAGCTTCATGCTGTGTCAGTGTCCCTCACAGACCGTGCACCACCATGGTGTGTTTAACAACCCTACTTTTCCCTCACAAACCAGGCACTGCCATGGTGTCCCCTCACAAACTGAACACAATCATGGTGCGTATTTCAGGCCTCRTTTCCCCTCACAGGCTGGGCATAGCCGGGCGGTTTGTGACAGCACCAGTGTCTTTCCACAGACAGTGGTGCCACAGTGTGTGTTTCAGGACTGCTGTCCCCTCACAGATCAGCAGGCTGTGGTGTGTGACAGCCCTGAGTCCCCTCCTGAGCCAGACTGTGAAAAGGTGCTGTGCCCTCCCACCCCAGGCCGGCATTCATGTTTGGGCTCAGTGTCTCTCCTCAGACAGGGGCTGGATGAGGCCCTTCCTCACACCCTCACAAACAGCAGTGGTTACCATCTGGGCAAAAGATGTACAGGTATTGAGGTTCACTGAAACAGTAAAACATCACAAACTGTGTTGTAATAAAAAAAAAAAAAAAAAAAAGGATAATCATCAGTTTCATTAGGTGAATTGTCAGTGAATGCTGACATTCACTGCTGCTGTGCCCTTCTGCCCATCTACTAAAAATGTAAACCCCTCAGGTTTTGTCAGTCATTGGGAAGCAGCGTAGCTGAACACAGCTTTATAATCATCCAGACTTGATGCAGAATCAAACTGAAAGAACACCCTACCCATCTGCACGTGTTCCCAGCAAACTGGGTCTCTGAATGTTGCCTCTGTGAAGCAGGAGGAAGGGGGAGTTTCAGCTAGAAAAAAGCGCAAAACACCAACCCCAACTTTGTCCTAAATGCCTGTCTGTCATACTTTCTGTAAGAAAACACAATGTGTAGGACTACTGCACACATTTAGCAAATAAAAATCAACCTGCTGCTTGCTGCTGCTGGTAGTACCTGTTAGGGTTCCTCAGSTGAATCTGGGATTTGCATTTTAGGCGTCAGAAAAATTCTCTTCAGTGGGGTTTCTCCCCATTGCAAGGGTGAACGTTATATGCATTTGTTTGGAAAGATTGTTCTAAGTTTAAGCATGAAATAAGAAAAAAGGTTATTCTAAGGGGATACTCCATATTTATAAACCTCAAAAAAAAGTCCTTATCTTACTGGGCTAGGACTGCAGCCATGCTTACTCTGCTCACAGAACAATAACCCCCAGTTCCAAAATTATGCATCAAGTCCTGTAGGCATTTCACTTAAAACTATATTTTACAGGTGAGACAAGTAGTTGGAGGTATAACTTTCTCCTATATTGCACAAATAACAGCAACTTGTAGTGTCAATCTGTTTTTCTTTCCTGTTTTACAAAAGTAAAACCAGTATTCTGTAAAGTCTCAAAAGCTAAATCTCGTATATTGCTCCTTTGGTTTTTTGCATAGTTTTGTAGCTATGTATGTTGTAGCATGATAAAGAAAATTAGGAGAAAATAATATATTGACAAAGATTTCATAAGTTTTAAGAAATTACAAATTGATGAAATGTTGCATTACAAGTCAAATGACTAAAAGCTTTTTCTGCTTTCTTTTTTCATGCTAAATGTATTTGGTAGCCTAATATAGAACATGGTCCTATCCTTACCGGAGTAAACTAGGGTCAGTCAAAATTACTTCAACAGAGATACGTTGACCTTACCACCTGCAGTTTTGATCCATTATACCATATAGCTTGTATTTGTATCCTAAAATCTCAGTACTATTGATGAGAAATTCAAGCCATGATTCAAGAYGATATTTTTGCAATTGAAATAATTATTTATATTTTCCAGGAGCAGAATCTTATTAAAGCAGGAAAGGAGAAAACAAAAGGTAATCCGTTTCAGCCATATTGGATTTTATATTGTTATATAAATGCTTGAGTGGGTTCACTTAGGTAAAACTTTCAAGGCAATTGAAGTGAGATTCAAAACAGTAGCTGAACAGTTGCAATGTGTTTGCCCAACTTTAAGGGCAAAAGTCTTGCTCTRCATTTACTTCACTGAATTACTGCAGCAAGATGAGGTAACTAGAGAAGGCGTGAATGAATGAATGACTGGGCCCAATTTTAGTTTTCCTGGATTACTTCTGCTACCATGTTGTGCTGGTATGTGCTGACACATGGGATTGCCTGAAGCCTCACAGGGATAACCACGAGGTCCGCTGGCCTAGCTCACACATACACAGCTATTCTTCTGGGCCACATAAAAGGATGTTAGGCTCACTAAAGCGCTTTATCTGGCATTTGCTAAAGGAGGACAGCTTATTTGTATTTTGAATCTGAAAGTGAAGTAAGAGAMTTAAACTTATCCCTGGCATAGCAGAAGACATACCAACAGGAAAGAGAAAGAAAACAGTAAGAGAAAATGTCTATAACCATAAGTGGAGTCAGTTTCCTCCTCAGCAGCAGCAAAGAAAGAGACAGTACAGGGAAGCTCCATCCCTGAAGCTGATATTGCCAATGCCCAGAACAGGTGCACAGGCATATAGATGTACAGGAAAAACAGGCTGACTGTATGGAGAAAATTACTGAAATTAAAACTTTACATATGAGAATGTAGGACCAATCAGCAGCTTTTCCTCACTGCTTTCCCGGTTTCCTGGAGGCCTGTAAGTGTGTCTGTTTTCTCAGGGATTACTGGTCTAGGCCATGTAATTTATATTRCACCTATGAAATTTGCATTCAGTGGAGGAGGAGAAACAGGAAAATATTTAAGACAGGATTTTTTTTTAGTAAAGTAGGACTAAAGTACCAAACACAGTAGTAGTTGTCTAATTGCTATTATGCAATTATTAGTAACTTAGTAATTTAAAGGTGATGGGGAAAAAATATCTGGGACACTGAAGGGATGTGAATACATCTTAGGGGCATGGACCCCAAAGTAACATGAATTTTCAGGTGTTGATTTGTACACAGGTTGATTTTACCTTACTGAACATATTCTTCTTAAACCATAGATGATATCATACTAGAAAGCTAAAGATAATAATGAATTATACTGAAAAATAGTCACCAATGAACATGTTTGGTATATTAGTTACATGTAACCTGCAATCAGGAGAGGAATTACATTTCAGAAGAAAAGCCAATGTTATTTTTTGTTTTGGCACAGCCTTCAGTTTTCAATATACTTCCTATGGTTAGAAAAAATAAATATTACTGTGTTTATTTATTCATCTGCTGTACTTGATGTTAATGATTTTAAGATGGTTATTAATAGTCTCTACAAAATGGAGGGGTTGTCTCCTTTATTATTGGCCTCATATATTCAAAGTCTCAGTCATATATCTTTTTATTCCTTGTAACAAAAATGCTTTCTGAATTCCCAGTCTTAGAGACTTTTATTTTTTAGTTTTGTTCTCTTTTTTTTNTTTTTTTTTTTTTTTTTTTTTTTTTTTTTTTTTATTGTCAGAAGATTATATTCTTTGTCAAGAAAAACAAATTTGGAGAACAAGAAATTGTTTATGTCATTATAGATGGCACATCAGGTGTATGTAATCTTGCTGATTTTTTTGCTTATCTTATCCATTCCATAAAATGCCCAAGTTTACATTTTTTTATGACTTTGTCCTTGTCACATTTGTTATCCTTTATTTTAAAGAAACGTTTTTAGTGATTGTACACAAAATTTGCAAAACGAGTGTTAAAGGACTACATTTTTGGCATCAAGATAACAATGATTTATTTTGAATATGACCAAATTATATTTGCATTCTTTTTCAAGGCAATAAAAATAAATTAAAAACAAATGGGGTGTGAGAATTCAGAGATATTTAACCATGTACTTTTATTACTAGGAATAGTTCACTAAATCTTGCTAATTTCAGAAGGATTATCTATACTGGTAATGTGTTGTTCAAGCTCCTGTCTAAAACCTATTTTCTCCTTAAAAAAATTAAGGAATACTTTGAAAGAAAGAAACTTAAGTCAAAGATGAAGCTTCTGGAAGTATCATCTCCTAGAAGTTCAGCAGTCAGTTTAGATCTTCTTAATCTATATGTGGTTAACCAGATATCAATCAAAAAAGAAAACACTGGTGAGTTTTGGGTATTCTGACTTCTCAGAATCACTTGTTCTTAACTATTACTGCTCTTGTTTTAGTTCTTGTTCTTCCATTTACAACTTAACCATCAAGTAAGTGTTGTTTTATTTTTAAAATTAAAAATTTCACATTAATACAAAAGTTATGACTAAATAAATAATCAGGGCACAAGAGGAATCAAATAACCTTGACTACTGCCTACTTCACCTTTAAAACCTTGTTCAGTGTCCTGGTACCAGACCACGCCAGGGTTAATGTTTGCAGTAGCCAGGAGAGGCACTGCCAGGAACCTGAGGTTATTCTATACCTCCTTGCATCATGCACAGGGGCAGCAGGGAAGGAGTTTCATGCAGTGGGGTAGCAGGAAGTGAGTGGCTGGGGAGCGTTATGCTCGGTGTGGTGAGCACCTGCCTGTGAATCATCACTCTGTTATTGTTGCTGTTACAGTTCGTTTCCTATTTCATTGTTGTTTCCAATAAATTGTTCTTACCTCAACCCATGATGTTTATCTTTTGTGCCTCCAATTCTGCTCTCTATCCCACTGCAGAGGGAGTGGGGAGAGGGAAAAGGAAAGGGAGAGGGAGGTGGAAAAGAGGGAGATGGAGAGGAAGCAAGCAGCACGTGGTTTGGAGTGTTTCAGTGGGAACACTAAATCGGAAATTATCATTTCTAAAGCACTACACACACTAATTACATTCCCCATTCTATTCATTAATTTCACCAAATACCTACTTATTTTTCTCTTTGCTGTTGAATAGGTCCATTTATCATCCACATCCTTTTTCATTATTTTTGGGGCATTTGGAATAGTCTTGTCACGTCTACCTTCTACCTAGATTATCTTTCTTAAAATCCATTATTAAACTTCTAGAGAAACATCACTAAAACTTGACTCCTAGCTCTTTAAATATAGATGTGGGATCTGGTTTRGTAGTGGACTTGGCAGTGCTGGGTTAATGGTTGCATTCAATGATCCTAAAGGTCTTCTTCAAACTAAGTGATTGTATGATTCTATGATTCTTATCATCTGTGGCATATTCATTAACCAGGTATGGAAAATTTGTTGTCCTATGATCAGAAGGGTGACAGAGGAGGGCGACAGAACCTGTCTACACACAGTGGCTGACTAAATGATTTTATACTATTGTGCCATCTAGAATAGAGTTTTTGTATTGTTAATAGCAAAGAAAGCAACAAATATACCTTTTAATGAATTAAGAAATCTAAAATAATAGCTTTTGTACTCTAATGAAAATTCAGAAACCTCAAAACTTTCACTAACATACTAAATCCTTTCATTGCAGAGAATTTGAGGAAGCCAGTCCACATTGATATCATTGAAGATGAGAAAAAACCTATTAGGAGATATAACTTAGAGCTTCCCACTTCACCCCTACGTACACAACATAAGTCAAACTTAGATGATCTCCAGAGCAGGTACTTGTGTCAAATAGGCAATAGTTTTGCAATAATGAGGTTCTGGAAGACATATTCCATGACAGCCTTTCATTTGGAGTGTTAAGGAAACACAAACCTACTATTGCAAACAGAGAACTTTCAAAATCATTCCTGTCATKCCAGTGATATTCTTACTCTGAGAGAGTAATTAATAAATTCTGAAAAAAAACCCCACATGAAGCTGAGAGATTTTAAAAGTAACATATCTTTACTCATATCAGGTGCATACAGTAACTTTATCTCAATGAGCAAGTTATTCAAAGCATAGACAGCTTTGACASAGTAAAGTGACCAACTCACAGACAGGCTGCTCATAACTGCTTGAGAATCAGTCYGTTTTAAGGCGTATGGGAAAATATTTCTAAATTATTTTAAAATCAATACTCAGAATATTCTAATCTTCTGGATCTTGTATTTAATAGGATGTTTTTGTTCATTTTACAAGGTTACAAAAGCAAGTATTGGACAGCAGAAGACAGCATCTCTCAGAAAAAGTGAAATACCAGAATAATGTAAGTTTATTGTTCTTACAAGACTAAAAATGCGCAGTAATTTACTGTATTTTTAAGTGATTTTTCAAAGAGTGACCAAATCTCATGGATACTGAAACATGCGTCTTCTTCCTCTTTAAGACTATATTGATATATTCTTTTCTAGTCACATTTTATATTTGTTCCTGCTATTGCTTACATATTTCTTGAAAGGTTCAACTTGTTTCAGGCATTTTCCAAATTATTTCAGAATATCTGTACTTTACATTAGTCATGAAGGACAGAGATTATGGGAAAGAGACTGAGAACAACAGCAGGTAAATTAAAAAATATGCAGAAATGTGAAATGATGGAATGGAAGAAGCATAAATGGAAGTCACTCTTTAAGAGGAACTTAAGTCCAAGCCTCAGTGAATAGAATTRGAAAATTCATACATGTATTGAAGTTACCATGAAAAACATTCTCTACATGCAACTTAGGCTTTTTTTTGTGACCCATTCAAGGGTTGCTTAAAAAAATAAAACAACTAAAAATRAWGTTAGTAATTTCTTGGAAGACTCTTAGATTACGTTACTCAGACCCRCTCCACTCACTCCTGCTGTTCACATCAGATAGAAATTTGAAGAAAAGATGCTTGCAAAAGATGTACAATGTTCTTCTGTATGGTATTGGTGCATTCATTTTGCCAAAACAGTTTTCCTAGAGTTAAAAAGACAGATGTTTTTCTAATGTTCCAAGTTCCTTTCTTTTGAGTCTGAAAGAATTATTTAGGATGGGTGAAAATTTTAACTGTCTAATGTGTTTCAACCAAGATCACCATGAGCTGCCGCTACTTTTTTTACTCTAACATTAAGTCAGCTTCCTTAATGCCCCCTTTTCATCTGTTTCTTGAAGAGGGAGAGGACATATTTCAGATTTAGTGTGTCCAGAAATTATGATCAAAATGATAGCTATGTTTCTCCTCAATTTACACCTGCATGGACAAATTAACATCAGTTTATCAAAACWTGTGATAATGCAGCCTGTGCACACAGAAAGCTAATTTAATGTACAGATCAAAAAATACAGTCTAAGGCCTGTATGTTGCAAATAGCTGTTTTGAATGTCTTCACAAGTTGAAGTACATCCAAATTAAGTAATTGCAATTTTTCTACTGTATTAATCAGGCTGATGGGCTATAAAATTATTAAATTTCAGCTTTACAGGAACTTGCAATTGTGTGGTACAAGATTCTGCGCAMTTAATGTTCAAAGCTTTTGCACCCCATTAGTAGTTTCATGTAGCTGAGGATACAGTGACATTTCATGGGTTTTGTCWTTAAATTTCTCCTCGTATTCTGTTTGGCTTGATGTAGCATTGTTCGTATCACAACGATAGTCTAGAGTTCTCTTCTCAATGGAGTAAAGTACTTTTCATTTTACTTCTTAAGGACCAGCTCAGCAGATGATTGGCTCACACATCTAAAACTAAAAATGTATTTATATCCATCTCTCCTTAGGATAACAGTTGTGTGCATGCTTCAGATTAAGTAGGTACTTACGTGTTTCCCTGATATAACCCTTAAATTGCCTTAAGTGTTTCATGAAAAAGTCCTATCAAAATATATGAAAATTTTCTCTTCCTTGTAGTTTTGTGCAGAAATATAGAAGATATAGAAAGGCTTGATTACTTTGAACTTCTGCTTAAAYCAAAAGAGTTTTAGATAAATAAAGTATCACTTTGTTCTGTTTTGTCTAGCTATCACGAGTAACAGAATTAGGCTATGTTGATTCTAGTATGGAAGATGAAGACAACAGGGAAAGAGCTGTTAGTGGTCCTCCGTTGTCCTCTTCTGGCTTTCAGCTCTTTAACTGTACACAGCTTTCAGAAGAAAATGTCAACACTAACTTAATGGGCAACATGTGGGAACAGACCTATGAAAAGAAGCTGCAAAACCAGGTTTGGTTAACATTTTACTTCCATGGAATTATTTTAAACTAACTTTCATTTATTTGGTATGCGAAACTAGGGTAATGATGAAGTTAATTACGAGTGATCAACATTTCTTGTAAGCTGGTGGCAATGAATATTCCGTATATACAAATATGTCTCTTTTGTTGTTCTGAAATAAACTCAACTTGAGCTTTTGTTCACTGAGCTCTCAGTATTGCTGATACTTGCAGAAAGATAATTAGTCACATACTGCTGGCTTTCTTTTGTTTCCGGCTTGTAAATTTGGTTAAAGAAAGCTGAAATGTATTACAGTTATAAATACAGCTTTCTTAAACACACAGTTAGTGTAACTGGATGTTGCATGATCCCAGGTGATCCCATGACCTAATTTTTTGTCTTGTAATGTCTCAGTGAGTAACAAAGTTCTTACAGAATTCTCCATGCTCTAAAAGGATTGAGAAAAGCCCACTGTTTAACTCATTACGTTTAAGAAACAATTAAAAGTTATTTGTTCTGATGCATATTACTGTTTTTTTCTTAACTTTGTGATTCTTAAAAGAATGATCCTTAGAAAAATGATAGCAAATACAATATGCTTTATTTTTGGCAAATACATTATTCATTGGAAATAATACAACAAATTCTAAATGTTTCACCATTGGTATTCTAAAGTCTTGAGGTAAGGGAGGAAGAAGTTCTCCAGGGGTGTCAGAAGGGGAAATGATGGGTTGTTCAGGAAATGAGTGGGCCAAAATCCAACGGAAGATGTCCTGAAGAACAAAGAAGCCCAAGAAAGATGTTTTCAAAACACAAGGACAGTCCACCTCTGTGTGCAAGAGAATGATTAGATTCTGGAGACCTGTTTGGCTGAATCAGGGAACTCCTGACTGAGCTCAAATGCAAAGAGAAAGTGTGGAAGGAGGGACGGACAACCCAGGAGGAGCAGAGGAGCATTCCCTTAGCTTGGAGGGGTGGCATTAGGATGGTCAGAGCTGAAAATCACAATGGGTGAGAAGAATAACAAGGAGGACTTCTGTAAGTGTGTCATCAAAGAAAGGAAACCAAGGAAAATGCTGTCCATGGCTAAATAGATTTGAGACCTAGTGACAAAGGACATGGAAGAGTTTGAGATACTCAAAAGCTTCAAGTGCTTCAAGCTTCAAMTTTGCTTCAAGTGTTTTAAACAAGTTGTGCTCACTGGATCACTTTAAAACACTGTCAAGAGTAAAGGAAGAGCTGTACAAAGCAGTAGTGAAGGAACAAGTTAGAGAATCCACTGTAACATCGACATATATGAATAGATGAGACTGGACAGAGTCCATCCAAGTATATTCAGGGTGTTGGGTGATATCACTGCAGGGCAGATATTTATCATCCTTGTAAGACTGTGGTGATCAGAAAAGCTTCCCACAGAAGAAATACACAAATGTTATGTCCATCTGGAAAAATGCAAGCATAATCTGTTGGAGCATCATCTCACCTCTGTCCCTGGAAGGATTAAGGACCTAAGCTCCCGGAGGCAATTCCAAGGTGCATGAGGAACAAGAAGGTGTCTGCAACCAGCCATCAGATTTTTCAAGTTCCTACTCTGCCTGGTGGACCCAATTGCTTTCTGTGATGAAATTCTAGCTCTGTGAATTAGAGAGAACAGCAGGCATTATTTATCATGACTTTAGGAAGACTGACAAGGCTTCCCCTGGGATCCTAGTAGCCAAAATGGGCACCAATGAACCAGATGAATGGATGATAGTATGCGAAAAACTGTCACCATCATTCTCAAAGTAGTTGTCTAAAGTGTTGGCTAAAGGCTTTTTTTGGTAACAGTTGGGCTGTAAGGAGGTTTGGGCTTCTACTGTAAAGATAAAAAGAAACAAATTAGTKGGAAAATATGTATATTGTTTGCAAAATGAAGTTGAAAATTTGAAAGATTATAACCATTATGTATATTCAGAGTTTGACATCTACTGTTTTCTCAGCCAGGAAATAGTTTTGATCAAGACCCCTGGAATATAAAACCTCCAAGCCAGTGTATTTTCAGGAAGTGTGAAACAGAGCCCCAGGAACTAGTTGAGCCATTTCATAGGTAAGCAGTGATTTTACATTAAAAAAAATAACAGTCAAGTTTAATAAAGAAATATACTAAAATAATCTGAAGCTTACTGTTACTTGGTTTTTACACTGACTTCTGGTTTTTCAAATAGAAATTGAAATCAAATGGAAATACTAAATATACAAACCTATTTAAATTTGCTGAAAGGCAGCAAAATCTGAATTTTGGGTAGGAATTATGATCTATTTTTTGCAATGTCACAAACATGATGGTTTTGCTGCCATGAATGGCAGCACTGATTCACTAAGAGGCCATGAGGACAGGGGAAGCTGCCCCAGGTGTTATTAGTTCTGGATACTGTTGCAAGTGCTTTTCTGATGGTCTTAATGCAGAAGCAATTAAGCATCTCTACCTATACTGTTTGTACTTGGGATTCCAGGAATAAAGCATTTGCTTTCCTTCTCTTTCATATGTGATCCTACTAGAGCTTTCTTTTTTCCCCTATAATTGATTTATAATACTTTTATGAGAATATACACTTTGTTTTTAAAAGAATGGATAGAAATCAAGAGTATATTACTTTTTGTATGTGCTGATTAAAAATCTTTCCAATCTCATATGGTTTATGGTCAGACTCATTTGTGCTGAATATTTAATTTCATTTTCTTTCCCAGGGCTCTCCCTTGAATCTAGAGGTTTTACATAGCTAATCTTACTTTACTCCTTTTATTCCCTAAGTCTGCCACCTGGTTGAAAATTCCTGTCCATCTCTAGCTTGGGCTGGATAGGGACACAGATAGGCTATATAGTATTTTACTGTTGCTGAAGTGCCTACAGCCTGTTTGGGGAGTCAAGTGACTGATAAACTCACCGGCTAAATGATGACTAGACACACCAGTCACCTTTAYTTCCACTCTTGTAGCTTCTTATGACTTTCTCCAACAAAACCTAAAATAAACATAGCACTAAACTTGCTGTATATCTTGGTGAATTCCCAATTAATATCTTTCAATCAAAGCCCAACATAACCTTGTCTCACCTACACCTCTCCTTTCATTTTCCCACCAATAATTAGGCCTGCACTCATTTGTTTATGACACTTCCTCTCGTCTTCTACCCATTCATGGCTCAATAACAACACCGCCTTTCCAACTAATCTTCAAATCTATTTCTTTATAGTGTCCCTGTTTTGTTTTCATCCACTGTAGACAAAATGCTTATAACTCAAGAGGTCATAATTCTTTTGTGAAGGGAGTTTTTCTCACTGTATATGAAAAGCAGCGTAAATTTATACAATTTTTTACATACTGAGGATGTAATCAATGTGCATAATTCTGYGAGCTGTAGCACCTCAAGGCCATTATATATTAATTAAAAATTTTACATTTCATATTTCCTCATCTACTCTTAGCTTTTACTTTGCATTACAAAATGTTCAGCTGGAGTTGAGAAAGACTCTCTGAATTGCTTCACAAAATGGTTTTACCTTTCACATATAGATCTGTCCAAGTATCTTCAAGAGCAAACACTAGTGYGTTTAGCCTTCTAAAACTGTTCTGGAGAGGTTTCTGTAAGTAGAGGAAACTTACAGAAACCATTAGTTTTCATAGAATCTTTATTCAGTTCCAAGTATTTGCTGATCAAAACACCACAGAATTTTTCTCCAGTAAGATTTCTTTATACTAAATATAAGTTTTCCAGTTCTATTGATATCATTGCTCAGAATGCTTTAAAGAAAGGGTCTTTTTTGAATGGCCTTTGCCATATCTCTGTCCTTCAGAAGAATCTCAGCTTTTTGCTCAGTTTCTGAAAGGTCAGTCAGCAGATCCAGCCTGGAAAAAAAACCAGTGAAAATGTTAGACTAAGAGCCAAGTCTGTAGCTTGCAAGCTGAAAGCTTTCATGCTCATGATGCTTGAGTGATAACATCTTCAGAACCACTACTCTCAGAAGTGGGGTAGGGAAGTAGGAGCATAACAAAATGCCTGACTGGCCTTTTGACAGTGGAACAGAAAAGTTCTGTGCTGAATCAGGATTACTGTTCTCAAGTACAAATGAAGGTCATTTATTATGGGCTTTCAGTATGGGAGAGAAATACAGTCTTGGAGAACAAACCACCTTTACAAATGGAAGAAACTTCCTCTTTATTTCCYCCCTTTTTCTCCCTGAAGTGGCTGCCTTTGGTCAGCTGGTGGAGCACCAGTGACATACTGTGGCTGTTTTTATAAATCACAGTTTCCTCTACAGGACGATGTGCTCCATGGCTTTGTATATTTGGAGACATTAGGAAATATAACCCCTCTAAAACAATATTACTATAAAGCAGATAGAAATATAATAAAATGTGCACTTTTTCAGATGAAATACTGTACATTTAGGACAAAAAGAAAGTGTAATGAGCAGTGAGGTCGCAGTGAAGTCTTTAATATTTTTATCAAATCATCATAAAGTATTGTGCTGGAAGTCAGTAATTTGCTTATTTGCATATTAAGCAAAATGTGTTTTTTCTTTTCTACCCCTGTTACACCTCATCCCCTACCCCCAGGCTAGACCATATGAATTCTGCCAGGRAAAATCCAGTGATAATGGCCAGTAAGGAATCAGAAGACTGCGAAGGAATAAAAGAACCAATATTTGATATTGTGAAAGAAACTGCAGAACTGAAAGGCCCCCAAGACAGAAGTGGCTTCTCCTTTCTGGCACTATTTGAAGATGAGAACCAACCAAACCATAATAATCCTTCCACAAAACATTTTAATTCTTTTGCTAGCCAAAGCAATGCTAACATTTTTTTCACTGTTCCTGATGTAAGAAATCAAATGACCAACAGAAATTGTTCTTATGATACTAGAAAAGATTATCCTGCAATCAATGCAAAAGAAATTTCTGTAGAGAGACGCCTTGAAGGCATTTTCACAGCTCCAGRACAGGTTTTCTTTAAAAGTAACAACACCTCAAGTGCAAGTTACAAGGAAACCAGTGGACTTGATAACACTCACCTGCAGAACTGTCATAATGGACAGCGCTACTTCACACCCTGCGAAAAGAAAGAAAAAAAAGCACACCTTGAAAAGATCGGTGAGTGTTAACTTTACAAGGACATATATTATACTGGGTTTTATTCTCCTTTTAAAGACATGTTCTTGTAACCAGAAATGTATTACTCCAACTGAAAATGTCCTGAATCTTAAGAATGTAATAACTTAATTTTAAATCCAATTATTTAAATTATTTAGAAAACTTGATAGAAATCTTTATATTTGAATTGCATTTATTCTATTGCATTTTAAAATCAAGGTTTACTTTTTTTTTTATTTTAGAGACATTTGCTTATCATCATGATCAGCAGAATAGCTTAAAGGAGAATGTGCAGACTTACTCAGGAAAAAAATTGTGAGTCATGGAAATTACCAGTCTGTTAACTAGTGATAGCTGCAGAGACTTTGCTGAATTGGAGAAATCCTGCTAAGAGGGCAAGAAGGCAAAATTCTAAACAGTATTACTGAGGACTCGAATTKCCTCAGGGAAAATAGTAGTTTATAATGTGAATAAACTTATGCACAGGTAATCCCATTATGCCTTTGTGTACCTGCCCGTAATAAGTACACAGAAATACTGCTTCATTTGGAGTTCCTCAAATTAAGTTGATCTGGCTTGCCCTCTAAAAGACTGTCTCATTCCACTGCCTACAGAGCAAGTATCTTCCCTGGGCTATGTGAGTGCCCTGTGCTTTACAAAAGACTTGTTTTTTAAAGATTCTGATATATAGCACCTTAAATTTTATCTAAATGACTATCTTCTGTCATTGCTTCAATTCCATTTTGCATTTCAACAGAAGTGAAGTTTATGAAAAACATATCCTTGGTGTTAAATCAGAGGCAAGTTCACTGATCACAGTAATAGGAAGCATTTGATGGTTACTGAAGACAAAATAAAAACTGAAGACAGAAAAATCACCAATAAAGACTAACTCAGAAAGAAAATAAAAATACAGGGGGGGAATCACTTACCAGAGAACTTTGTGTTTGCATTCCTCAGTGATAACAAGTCTATGAAAGAAACAGCCTGGAGTCAGAACCRTCTCTTTGTATTTGGAGAGGTAACTTCTTAAAAAAACATATTTTTTTGTCAAACCTATTGTTTGCTCAATTTATTTGAGGTGGAGAAGATTGTCCAGAACAGTTAGAAACTGAATATATCTTTACTGAATTAGCTACTATGGAAGCTTCTTTTTCACCATGGTTTATGTAAGGAATTCAGAAAGAACTGCTTCTAGTGATATGGCTCAACCATATCAGTGTCAGATGACTGGCCTTTTAGGACCACAGTTCACATGGTTTAATTCACATCTTAACGGATGCCTGAAAGACACTTTGTAAGTTACCCATCAACACTTGGGATCAGGTTCTGCAGGCAGTGTCCAGCTATTCTATGTAGGATGCTTCAGTATTATAAAGGATTATTATTTGTGCCAGTACATGTATAAAAAATGTTTCAGGCGTCTTGCCTGTAGCATTCACCCAGACACATACAGTACTCCTCAGGGCTACAAATACCTCTTAAAATGATTTGTACAGTGCAATTATTCCTTCATGTAATACAGAAACTGAATGCTCCTCTCTTAACCTGAGATGCTGATCCAGCTGAACCGTCATTATTAATATCTTATTATTTTTAACAGTTCACAACAGCACAAGAGAAAGAATATAAGTTTGGAGTGAGTTCAAATTTTCATGAGATGGAGAAGGGTTAGTAACATTTATACATAATSACTTAAATTTTTTTCTCCACATGGGAAACTAAAACAGTGACTTTTAAAGCCAGGGGAAATTATCTTTTTAGGATGTCACATTTGATGAGGGCTGATTCTGATTCACACAGCACTGTAAAAAGACAACTAGCATTAGCAGGTAGCTAAGTACTACCTGTGTTTGCTTTTCCTTAAGAGATGATGTTCTTTTCCACTATGCTGTCCCCAACATGTGGACAAAGGGAGAGGAGTCAGCTAGGCAATCCTACATCCTTCCTGCTCTCTCTGTAGCTGTAGGGTCAGGTGTGCTGGCTGCGTTTCAGAACAGATCTCTCAGAAGACCCAAGAGAAAAACATGTAACTTGTATGGCAGCCAGCATGCACATGAAGTCTTGCTATGTTCTCTCGCAGCCTGTGCTCTGCACAGCCCATCCTCCTTTTGGGCAGCACAGTTCAGCTGCTGATTAACAGCACAGCTGAGGCTTTGGGGAACCCATCTCACAATTTCTGTTAAGATGTGTAGACCTGTGAGGAGAAGAACTGGCTATTGCTAAGAACTAGATAGACCTCACCAACATTTTGTTCTTTAAACAATATCTTAAAACCACATCAGAAATAGTAATGTTTAATTCTGCATGCTGTACTTGAGAGGTGGATCTTTGGGAAGTTTTTGGTGAGTAACCTTTCTTTCTTTTTAAACTAATTTTTCAAGATGTGGAGTCGCCACTCAGCAGCCAGTCTCACAGTTACTCTCCAAGGCAGACTGAGACCTGTTTGAGCTCTAGTCCTGACACAGTGAGTAAACCCTTCGTGAGCTGGCAGGGCTTCATTTGAATCATATCTCTATGCCTGAGTGCACCTAAGGGTGGATGTATCTGGAATCTCATTTTGTTTTATATGAGACAACTTCATGTGTAAGGTGGAAAAGTAATTATTAGCTGTAAATTTTCCTAAGTAGTTTGACAGACATGTGGTCTGTTCTCTTGATAATGACTGGCTATGTGGAATTACAGTAGCGTGACTGGGAAGTTGCAAACCAGGGTTCTCTGCTCTTCCTGGATGTATAGCTGCCTTACATTATGTGCCTGTAAAGCAGAATGACTTGACACACTGTGTGTTTTCAGTTGTGCTTGAACACAAAAACACCAGTGTAAGAGTATAAATGCCATGTGAGAGTGAAGGTGTCTGCCTTGGCCACTTTCTGGCCTTTCTATTTATTTCATTAACTTAGTTATTAGCTAGTCTTTAGTTATTGAACTATTGCACGATTCTGTTCAAACAGTCTGAAGAAGAAGACACAGCCAAAAAGAAGGAATACCTGAATGAACTGTCCTTGAAGACCCATGATGCCAACCTATTCTCAGCCTCAGCAAGCAGAGAGGCCCTCAGGAGCTCTCACACCAGAACTGTGGCTATGCAGCACAGCAGTACTCTGGCTAGGGAAGAAGCAAACAATCTTCAGGAGAAAAACTCTATTTTTTGTACCCCCACAGCCCTGTCTCGGGGCACATCATACCGTGCCCTTAAGGGGGAGTATGTCACTCGCAGCACCAAGTGCGATGTTTGGTCACAAACCGAGAGCTCTGCGACACAAGTAGAGAAGATGGATGTGGCCACTCAGTGTGACACCTTGAGGATGTGCAGCTGTGGSGGGTCCCTCCCCGCTGCCCGCAGCCCAGGCGGGGCCCCTCCTCCCAACACCGCAGGAAAGCATGAATGGCCGGTGCAGGAGGTGCCACAGCCCGGGGGCACCAGCAGCGCGGCCGGGACAGACGCCTTCTCTTCTGAGGCTGAGTACCTGAGTTTGGCTGGCAGGAGGACTTTAGAGGTGCTGAGCTACATTGATAAAATGAAGGAGAGAGAAAAGCAGTGATCAACTATAATAGCATGTAAGAAACTCAAAAGTTTTGTCCTGTTCCCAGTGTGTTTCATTCAATTGGCTTATTTTGATTTTTTCTAGCCAGGTTGGACAAAAGATATTTTTACTGTTTGTTTGCTGTAACTAGTAATAAGTATGAATTTCTGTCTATGTACTGCTATATCAAACTATGGGTTTCTAGAGGTATACAACTGTTAGAAAAGATTTTACAACAGCCCTGTAAATGCAAATATTAGGAATTAGATTGGTTCCTCACCATAAATCCATAAGATTCTGCAGTTTGGAATGGACTGACTTTATTTCTTTTAAGGTAGTGGAAATATGTTGTTTTACTTYAAAACATATTTAATGTGGCTCTGAGTTCAGAGCTATTGTCTGCTTCTTACCCATTTTAACAGACAAATTTGCTTTTTGCTGCATGTGCATRCCAAACACAAAAATGGGAAAGAACAGAAAATGTACATCTGTGCACATAGAATAGAATGTAATTTTAAAATAAATAATTTATTTTTTTTTTAAATGCTCAATTTTCTTTCCACAGGATTGACTCATTTTTTGGCCGTTAATACTAACAAATCTTTAATGTGTTTCTGTATTGTCTGTGAATTGAAAATCTGAACTACTTCCTTCTTCATTTCAGTATTTATGTGAAACTAAAAATCACAACAAATAAAAGTTCCTGATAATATTGTTTCTCGGTTATATTCTTGCCTTCTAAGAAGTTCCTAGTAATGCGGCAGGGAGACTCACTAATGTCTACTTACAGATCCATCCTGCTTCACTTCTATGTAGATTTCTCTCTATGTATATCTTAACTATGTGTGTGTTTGTATGTATATAAAAACCTGTGTGTCTGTCTGTGCTGGCATTAGCCAGCTGGCTGCATGCAGGGTTCCTCTTYTTCACAAACTGGGTTTGGGCAAAAGGTGTGCTGGAGTCTTCCTTAAACAGAGCASGAGATTTGCCTCTGTAAGGCTAATCTGTTGTGCTTCCCCCTTGGTGTCTGCTGTTATCTGATTCACCGTTGTTATTCCCGCCAGAACAGTRTATTTTCTACATTTTGTTGAAGGGGTGTGTGTCACCCAGCCCAGATGAGACTCATCACCATTCTTTGTCTCTGTTCTCATCATCAAACTAGTGGCTGTGTTTGCTGCTGGGTTTTATTTTTGAAGCTAAGAGCCATTTTTAAAAGAAGGTCTACATTGCTCAATGGTTTGCAGGTTTACAGCTGTGCTATTTTTAAAAATAGCACCTCAGAAATGTCAGTGGACTTTTCTGTGCTTGAAAGAAAATAGCATTTTATATGCATAAATTGCATACATAAGAAGTGGTTTGCACAGCCAGACTTCTGAACCATGTAACCATCACTTAGCCAATTCACTGCCTACTTCCTAAGGCTTGACATAAGCAGATTTTCTTTTTAGGTTGCCTCAATTTATCATCAAAGCAAAATCCCCAGTATTTTTTTAAGCTGCACTATTCATCTTGTTCACAGGAGATATAATTTATTTGAATAACAGCTATGATTTTCTGAAAGCTCAGTTGTTACCAGTGGCTTCTAAAGCACAGTTGTTCACTCAGCATGGCAAAGTCAATTCAGATTGTGCCACACCAGCAGCGGCCCGTGCTGGCTTGAGTGAGGACATCTCTGCTTTCCCARGAGTCCCTCACACCTGGCATGCCCCTGCCAGTCCTTCCAGGGGTGCATGTCCAGCTTCCCAGCCTCCCCCATCGCTGATGTGGCTCCACAGCACTTGGCCTGCCAGCCTCCTGCAATATGCTGTGGCAGAGGCCAGAGAGTGGCACGTTATAAGTAAAAGCTCCAGCAACATATGCATTAGACTGGAGGAGTTTCATTACCCCAGCAGATGTAAAATTGCTTCATGGCCAGAGTTTTTTGGTGTCTGGGTTAGAGAGGTGCTGAACTGACCCAAATGGAGATGAACTGCAATTAACTTGCAGTAGAACTTCTGCTCCTGATTCCTGTGACAGTGRCATTGTTACTGGGACTTTTAAACTGGCTAGTTTTACATTGGAGCGAGCTACCCAAGTTCAGGCASATAATCCTGAACTGCAGAGCTGGCCTCTGAGCAGACACATTCCCAGTCTTTGGGAACGTGCCTGTACCTATGAACCTATGGGACAAAGAATGCAGGTTGGAACTGGGAGAAGAAGGACAGTTGCACCATATGGATATATGTGTGAGGGGTTTCAAATGCTCTTTATTATCTCTCATATTTATCATTTAGACCCTTTCAGTGGTTATTGCTTATTTTCCCTTCAGCCACTGATACAGAGGCTCTCACAATGTGTTGGTTTGCAGCCAGGTTCCAGCCTGGATTGCACCGTTTCCCAGTAAGGACTGAAATTCCACTGCTCAGTGCCAAACACACACCCTTGGTCTGGCTGTACATAAGAGCTGCATATATGTCTCTAATGCAATAATTCACCACTTGGGATATGCCAATCACTGTAGATAATCATGTTTCAAAGCTTTCRGATGAGAGTGTATAAAATCAAATTACCTTACCATTTTACCTCTAATTGCAAAGCAATCAGAAGAAAGAAAACTACCTTTGTAGTGGTTTGTGTGCTGGCAATGATGACAAGTAAGGCAGCAGCCTCTTTTTAGCCACTAGAGAAGTATTTTAAACTATTTACTATTGCATTGAAAGAGACTCGTGCTCTCTGCTTAGCTCAGCACCAGTCTGCCCCTCTGCTCAGATGCTTTCTTTYCCCTGATTTTTTTTGTGACTTCTGGGAAGTGCAGAGTTTTGTTTAATAGGAAGTAGTAGCCTCAAATGGTGGTTTCTTCAGCKGCTAATTCAGCAGCTGATGCTATTATCCATCAATATTTGCAGCCTACAGTAATGACTGTCATCTCACTATGCACATTCAGGCACTATCAGCTTTCTCTGAGGCAACAGCTTAGGSAGAGACACTCCTTTTTCATTCATGTTGTACTTCCTGGCAGCATGCTGAGCTTCCAGGGAGGCCATGGAAATTAGACATGTTTATAACTGTGGTAAGCATCAACTGTAAGTACAGTTTTGTTGGGGAAAAGGACAGAAGGGTACCTGTAATTTACCAACAACAGGARCGTTTGTTTATTGGTGGCAGTCAAATGCTTCTAAATACAGATGGAAAGACTTCCGCTGAAAATGCTACTGTAAACTTCAGTCAGAATCAGTTTTAATATGAAGGTGGTAAGCTTTTTCCTCTCTAAAATCAGCTCTAATTACAAGGAAAGTTTTTCTGGGCAAGCACCAACAGAAGTTTGTTCATTAATGGGCAGTTTGTTGCTAGGTGTTCTGCCAAGAGCCTCCACAAACTTCGTAGAAATTCTTATTTCATTTTCATGAAGGATTATCAGTATAGGAAATGAGAGGCTGAAGTCTTCATACAGGTGATCATTTCTCTGGCAGAAACTGTGAATTGGATTTTTAAGGGTTTTAGCACATAGCAGATAGAGGAGGGATGAGGTTTCCTGGAAAAAAATATTTAATGTTCTGTATCCAATGCCCAATCTGTCCCCACAAAAGTCAATGACCCTTCTGCAATGCTTCTTCAGCCTCTTGTCACTGACAGCCTCTGAAGGGTTAGAGGTGACAATCCCGGTCACCCAAATCAGAGCTTGCTTCTCCAGGGCTGGTGATGTGGAACTCCAGCCAGGTCTCCTGACTGAGCTGAATACTGAATGTTTGCCCCCTCTGCAACTACACTGCAGTGACTCCACACCCTGCTGGTGCTTGCCCTGGGTGTCACAACCCTTGGAATGTGAGCTCTCACACAGCACAGATGGCTGCAGGGGATGCTGATACACCAGCTCTGCCTGAGGTGATGGGGGACCTTGGGCCAAAAGGGAGGGGTGGAGGATGAGTGAGTCGASATAAGGCAGGAGGGTGAAAGAGTCCTGTTAAATAATTCAACAGAGCTGAGAGAAAACATGTCCAAATCAACCATTTGTGCACATTTGCAGAGAGAGCTGTGATTTATGTCACTGTGTCATACTCAGTACATGGGTGCTGGCCTGGCCCAAGGACCCAGAGCTGTGGCTGATCATATGATAAACCAATACATCTTATTACAGAAGTTTTACTTCATTTCCTGGGCTGGAGTCATTATTGGGAAACAGAAGGTCTGTAAGGAGCTTTGCTCTCCAGAGAAGCTGCATTCCCTGCAAACAAATGCATTTTTAGAGAACCCCAGYCCAGCTGAAGCTGGCCAAGTGCAGGCCCCACTCAGAGCAGGGCCAGCTGCAGCAGGGTACTTGGGGCCATGGCCAGCTGCTGTCACAGACACCCGGACTGGGGCTGGGGGAAYGAGCCATGCCAGGCAGGGCACTCCAGAGAAGCTGTGCCTGCTCACAGCAGCTGCTCCAGATGGAGGCAGCCACTGCTTGAGCCATTTCCTCCCTGTGCTGGGGGCAAGGCCCGAGCCTGGGGCTGGAGGAAGGGAGTTTAAGGCATATGGGGAGGGAGGCTGGTGCTGCCCTGCCCTGCTCCAACTCCTGGGAGCACAGCTCCTGTCCCTCCTGCCCCATTTCCATGCAGCAATGAAGAGCAGCAGCRTTTCACCCCAACACCAATTTGTCCCYRAGTGCCACAGCCACAGAGCCTTCTCTGGYAGCAYTGCAGCCTTGGGCTGCACTAAAGACAGGCACTCATCACTCATCACCGTGGGGTCCCAGTGCCCTCTGCATTTCCCTGGGAATCCCACCGACCACMAGGAAACTTGACATATAGAGATAATACAATCTCACCTGGTACCAGATGAGGGTGGTAGACAGCCTTCACCCAGCTTACAGAAACTTTGCTTGCTCTTGATTTTTTTTCCCATCATTTTTAGCAGCCCATTCGAGGAGAGCAGTGGGAACTCAAGCCCCYGATTAGCTCCAAAGCTGCATGGGGCAGCTGCCTCTCCCTCAGCCCCCTCAGCCAACCTGCAGGTTACAGTACCCCAAACACCAGGAGAAGCCACATGGCACCAGACTGACCCTGACAGCAGTCACATCTTGTGACAATCCAGTAACAGGGCACACTGTCGTGTCAGACATTCTGGACAATGAAGGAGCTCTCTGGAAGCAGTCAGACAGTTTTGATGCCATCTCACCATGAATATATTAAAACAAGCATCAATTTCATGGCCAGGCTTATTCCAAGACACCACTTCCCAGTGGGGATCCAGCCACCTGCTGCAGGTCCTGCCCCTTTAGGGATGGAGAAATCATTTGGCACTGCAGGATGGCTCCTTATGTGACTGCCAAMAGCCTCCCCTTGGCAACTCCAGCTGTGCTGAGTGACCCTGAGTGAAGGCTTCAGGCGGAAAATCTGTGCATGGGATTTGGTGAGGGCTGGCTGGGGACATGGAGTCTCACCAGCCTCAGCTGTGGAAAYGGCTTTGAGAAGAAGGAAAAGCTGTGGAGATGGGAAGGCTGAAAAAGCCAAATGTTAAGAAGAGCAGGATGTGCAGGCAGAGCAATCCTTGGCTCACCCTGTTCCTGTACCTTGTCACCAAGCATGAACCGGCAGATGCAGCTGGGAACAGAGAGCTGACCATGGTAATTGGGTCTAATTCTCCTTATATATGTGGTCTTGATAGATTAGGCAATAAACAAAGTGCCGTGCAGCACCCAAAAAGTGTGGAAAAAGAAAAGTAAAATTAAGCCTATGAATCTGAGTCCTGTAAAAAAAACAACCCCATCTTTTAGAGAGAAATTTGGTCCTTTAATCTGCTGCTTTCTCAGCCCAGTGCCATCTTCTGACTTTGCCTCCCTCTGCCCAGGACAGCTTGACACTGTCCCCTGTCATCATGTAGTGGTGGGGCACGACACCACGTCCCCCCACTCACACTTCACGAACCATCCTCCATCCCCTACTTCCTTCAGCCTCTGCTCAGGATTTGCTTTGTGTTCTTTCTGCTCCTGTTGCCTTGGCAACCTGATCCAGTCTCAGTTCCACACATCACCTTGATTATGAAGTTTAGCTAATCCAGCTCCCCCCTGCACTCAAACTGCTCATGTATCTCCAACCTCCTCCCTGATGAGCCCCCAGATTCTCACTGTTCTTTCAGGCATGGACCTTTCCCATCCCTTCAGCYCCCTTTCTTTACCTTTAATGATATATAAGTAACTTTCTTTCCAGTGGGAATGGACACACGATTCACTGCTTTTGTGAAAGTGGGAGGCCTTCATTTTGTCTTCTCACACCTGAGCCCCCTCAAGGGATAAGCTCCCTTGGCACCAGTGTGCAGCAGCTTCTACGGTCCTTACACTGTGCATTTTCCCTACATCTTTGTAAGGATCATTTATTCAACATGAGCTTCTGAAGAATGATAACAGAACAGGGCTAGTTTGGAAACCTTTCATTTCCCTGCACCTTTTCTACCTGCAAAAAAGTGCACCTGAGCCCCTTCCTGTGTAGTGTCGGTGTTAATGTGTTCCAAGACTTTGGGCAGGTTCATTTTGGATGTGTGCTCCTCTTCCTTCCTTCATACAATATATATCTTACTGCTCCATCTATGACACCCTGCTTTTCTTCTTGGCTTTAAGGATTCTGTTTGAGCTTTCATGGGATATCACAGCACCCAAAATCAGAGTGTGCTAGTTCTGAGGTTTCCCACATGAGAAGAACAGATGGATCCTTGTATCCTCCTGAAACCCAGACCCAAAAATCTTCTCTAAAAGTATCCAAGCAAATTAGCCTCACACAGCCCTCCAGATTTTTCTCTCGAAATCAAGTTGCAGAAAATATTCCTGACATATAGTTCAGCAGTTAACTCTTAAAAGGCAAAAACTTTCCAAACTTCATGTCTATGCAAAGCCTCTCAATCACACACACACATGCAGTTACCGGGTAGATCACAYATGTCAAACAAGTGTAAACTGGCCCTGGAGACAACAGCCCTGGGATGAGACTGAGGAACTGCTTATGGCAAATGTGTCTGACTGGTTCTTGATGGGCTGAATGTGTTCGTCTGTGAATCAGGAGAAGAGCTGAGATGTCATTTTGGGTCAAGCGGAAGTGAAACTGCAGCAGGTGAAGCACCCCAGTATGTTTGTGCAGGGAGCTCTGTGTGGATGGGGACAACTGGAGGGACACCAGCTCAGGGCATGATCAGCYGCAGGTCTCTTCAACAAGCCCAGAGCAACTCAGCAGGTGACCACTAAGATTAGAGAAAAAGGTCTTTATTTTAAGCTTAACTTTAGGTTCCCCACTTACTTCCCACCAACTGTAGGAGCCTTGAAAGAAGCACTTTGTGCCTTGCACAGAACCAAAGGCCACACAGCACGAGTGACTTTAGCTTGGATGGAGCAGCACCCAGCTCTGACACCAGGGGCATCTGATCCTGAAAATGCTCACAAAAATTTGGAGCAAGTACTGTTACTGCCTGTAGTTCATTCTACAGCAGGGAGAGTGTGTTTGGCAAAAAGCAATCCATCAGCAGTTGCTTTGTGACAGTAGCTGGAGCAGAGAGAGATGGGAAAAGGCAAAAAAAAAAAAAAAAGAGTGTTTAACAGCAGAGCCACCAGATTTTCATTATCCCACAAAGCTGCCAAGTGGTTTTGGTGACAAGTAATATGAACCGCAGTAACTCATCACCTTTATAAGCCCTATCTGCCAGAAGCCTAGAAACAGAAGCTATCAGTGCACAGTGATGTGATGAGCTGCCTCACTCCCCTCCTGGAGATAAGCCGTGCCACAGACACAGGATTGCTGAGCAGTSTCCCACTGCCAGCATCTCCCTGTTGGCTGTGATCCCTCTGATTCCTGGACCAAAAAGCTACAGCTCTGTCAGAGCCARCTCTGGATCTTGCCAGGATTCAATCGTTGTAACTGTGGTAGGTGGGGGTAATGGAACCATTTTCCACTTGTTCCTTTGGGGGAAAATCCTCTGTTACACTGGGGAGCACAGCCAGGGCAGCCCCAGCACAGCAMGGTCACGGTCACACTGCTCTTTGTTAATCATCAAACTGATTCCAGCCATTTTCTTAACAAAACACACAGAGTTAGGACATTTCCCCATTAGGAAAGGGCAACTCCTGCTCTTTTCCCAATCCATAATCAAATCTAATGGTACAAATTGCCGTAAAGAAACCAGTCTGTTTGAGCAGAGGACATTGCAAACCCGTGGCGAGACATRGGGACAGTTGGCAGCTGTGCACAGCTGCATTCTGCTCTTCAAACTGATCCTCCAGAAAGGAAGGAACACTTACCTGGTGTCACAGAACCAGTCTCTGATACAAAACACATCATATTAAGATTATATTCGAAGTTATTCTTACCCTTCGCTTATTTCAGGCACATCCACAGCATATCTGAGTTCATTTTGCTGAGGAAACCTGCAAGTCTAAAAGGTGACCCAAATAACCAAACAAATGAAACCTTGAGAAAAAWTCTGTAATTAAGTATCTCACCTTTTATTTTGTGAATTTACACTTCTGGCACTGACAATTCTTTGAAGATATTTATTTTTATGTAAAGACCAAACTTCATTAAAGCAATCAGAAGTCAATTAAATAATTTTACATCACTTAAGTTTCAGAAAATGTACAACACTTTCATACATTATAGGCTTGACTGGTTGGAAATGGAAATGGTGCATGTTTGACATGGTTAGGAAATGACTTGGACAACCCAGCAAATTGTTTTGCCAAAATCAATTTTGTACTAAATACCATAGCCTGTGCCCAGGGATTACAGTGTGCCTGTTGGCACCATGTGCACATTACTATTCAGCATGGAATTATTACTATCAATTTGGTCCCCAGYAACATCTCAAATATTCTACATGGCCTTTGTCACACAGAGATCCGGTTAACCATTCTTTGGAGGAGTGAGATTCACAATGGAAAACAAAGATGTGTCTCGTGCCACCTCCCAGCGATGTCCCGGACCAGCAGGACACGGAGCTCATGGAGAGTATCAAGCACATGAATAATCCTCTCAGTTTCATGGGGACTCCTGGAACACTTGAAATCAAACAAACAGCAGGCGTGCACTAGGCAGGGCCCGCAGTGTAACGCAGCATCCCAGCACCATGAAACCATCTCATTTCACACCTGCTGAGGATCCATGAAGTTTCTCCTGCAGAAGCCACGATGATGGTCATACATTCAGTCCTCTCCAAAGTTTGTGTAATGTTTAAGGCAGAAAGAGAAATTTGCCTTTATTTTAACACTTTGGAAACAGAAGGTTCCTTTAGAAATAGGTGGACAATATTCATAATTCATCAGTATGCTCCTTATTTATAAAAATGTGATGAAARGTCAAAGCAAATTTTGACAAAATGTTGCTCAACAAAATCAAGGAGTGTAACTGAACCAGAGTTKAAGCTTTAAAATTACATGTGACAGATAATTGACATGTAAAATCCTGTCTAGGGACAATGTGGAAAAGCAGGGATGAGATGAAGTCTGAACTCTTGAGGCCTGACTCTTGTCAAACTTCCCCTGGCATGAGTGAGCTCTACTGAAGCCAGTGAGTGAGCACCTCTGATGAGAGGTGTGAGAAAGATTAAAAACATGCCGCTGCTTCACACTAACAGGTCATTGTGGCTAAAGTATATTCTCATATACAGAACTCTGCAACACTATTAACACCCATTTACAAAACACTACAGTGATGGTTATTGGCACATAAAAAACTCCTTCTCTATATGAAAACATACACAAAATATATAAGAACTGCCTTTTTTCAGACTTTTAAAATCTATATATAGTTGCCTTTGAGGAATTTTAACCCCCAGGATCACAAACAACAATATTTCTTAAACAATGTTCACCTAGAATTTTACTGTGCTGACATTTGTAACACTGCCACAATCTAGACCACTTGTGGATTATGYTTAACTGTACTGTACACAAGGTGATGAAGATTGATAGAAAACCACTAGGATTTTTGCACAAAAATATGACTTGTTAAAATCCAGAGAACAATTGAGTCACTTTATAGGCAGCAGCTACATGTAAGCTGTAAATGTTACCCGCAATAAAAACACATTTTGCCATAAAGCACATATTGTGGCATTATCTGCTTCTGGCCTGGTACACAAAGCTTGATTTTCTTCCCAATGCAGAKGAATTGGTTTGGTTAGCTTGACTCTCTCAGGAAAAAAGTGCACACATATCTTACTCTTTAAAGTGCTTTGCAGAACTRTCTCTTCTGCCTTGATTTCTACCCCAAGATTACTCTCTGCTGTAAAGATTCTGCCTCTTTTGCAGTAGTGATGTTCAGCCAACAAAGCCCCTTATGCAGGTAAAATTTCAAGACAAGGATGCTAGAAGAGCCTTGATGTGTAGAAGTTGAAARCTGGGTAAAAAGCTGAGAAATACAGGGTCTGTCTTTCCTTGCCCCCTGAATGCCTGTGGGACTGCACCSAACACTCCCATGGCCTAAGGCAAGATGGTTGCTCAGGTTCTGTAGCAGCCCCTGAAGGTAAAAACTTCTCCCCAGTGCTCAGCCCAAGTGACTAAGAAGGGCAAAAGAGATTTCACCAAGGAAAAATGTGCTGGCTTTGGCAACTCCATTGCCACGTCCCCACCACTCCTATCCACAGCACCAAGCACAGTCCCTTGCCCCACCATCCTCAGCCCACAGGGCAGACAAGTCAGACACTGCTCCTGTTGGCAACAATAMCCATCTCTAATGAAACATGACTTTGCAGTGCTTTTGATGCATCATTTCTTTCTGCTCCTCTCCCAACCATAACTCCTACATGAGTGAAATACTGCATTACCAATCCATGCAAAAGTAAGTTGGTGTCRGAGAAAAGGTGATCCAGCCTTTCCTGCACCACAATTTCTGCCAGCATTKTCACTGCACCTCCCAAGGATACAACACCTGCCACAGTGGCCAATCCAAGGTGCCCCAAAGCAATGCAACTCCAGCCCTCCAAGTGACTCCTGGGCCTTACTTTGACTCTGCAACTATTTTCAAAACAAGTTTGGTTCTCTTGTTAAAAGATTATTTTGATCAATAAAGTGACAAGGGGAAGAAAAAAGTGGCAAATTATCTCATTACCACAACATATTTTGAATTTCAGCCTGCTGAACAAGCTAACATATGAAAACTAACATGAATTAAATTTAAAAATATTAAATATGCATCAGGACTTGTTTCTTTTATACTTCTTGTTAACTCACAACATGTAGAGTCAGTAGATAATTCAGAATTAAAATACCTCAAATTGTTGTGTATAATCAGTATGCCMAATTTTACCAGCAGTATTACTCAGGCACTCCTGATGCACAGAATACCTGAATTAAGTGTGCAGTCCTTGTGAAGAAACAAGTTCACATCTTCTGCAGTAAGCTTTCAATGAAAGAATATTGTGCTTAGACACATTATTTATGCTACTTCATAAATTAAAATCTTGTAACAAGAAATTATTCTGTTACACTGTATTTTTATTCTTTTATCTGCAACGTTAGTAAGTCTACCTTTAGCAAAAATCTCTTTAAACTTAAAATACACATAAATATAAAAAAATATTTGCAAAATAGAAACATTTATCTAATTTTCTTCATAAATTCTAAATGTTCACATATTCTAAAAATAAACCCCTAACAGTGTAAGATTAATTTGAAGTATCTGATCTCATTTTTAATACACATGATGCTTGGTACTATGTTCAGTGTTTCTAAGCTGTGGAATGTTGTAAAGCAACCCTAAAAGGAAGACTTAAACCAAGCTCTCTGTGAGCTCAGAACAGGGAGGGGCAGTAAAGCAGCCAATATTTTGTACCCTCATAGGCAGTAGCACTGAGGAATAAAACACGTTTCAATTGCTGTGTCTTGTGAGAAGGGACAGGGGATACAAACCTTCAGAAAACTGTTACCAGTGACACTGAACCTGTGTGAGAAAATGAGCCCAGTGCTGTACGCGACTGAGCACCGCTTTGGGAACRTCCATGAACCAAGACTGGCAGAGAGGGATGGTCTTCTGCTGCTAAAAAGCCCCAGCACTGCCTGCAAAACAGAAGAGGCTGCTGACCCTGTGACCATGACCTTTCKGGCAGCTCCAGTTGTGCCCAACACCTGCAGCAGTTTCCTGTCCCTGTGGTCAGCGCTGACACCGCGCTGGCATTGGGACACCGGGTCCCGCCTTGCTCCCACTCAGAAAACACGTCAAGCAAGGGAACATTCACAGGTGAAAGTGAGTGTGGGCTCGTGCTTTTGGGGTGATCAGAACACTAAGTCCCCATCCCCAGAAGGGCAGCAAATACCCACTTAAATCTACCAACTGCGTAAGCACAGGTTGGCTGTTACACACTATTCACACACTGCTCTAGGTAACTAATCTACTCTGAATATGGGTCTCCAAACATATTCATATATTTTGGTTTCAGAAAGAAATGAATTTGTCCTTAAAACAATTTTGTTCTTGTCTGTTCCAAGTTATCTCTTTTTCTCATTTCAAGTACTGCACCTTCWGTGCAGGCTTCAAAGAGGTCACAGCCTAACGGAGACATCCCGCAGCAGGGAATTTGTAGAGATCTGAGGACCTGAGCATTTTCAGTGGATAGGTCTGGAGATCTCAGCATTTCCTAGAGCTGGTGCTTTCAAGCATAAAAATATTGTGCGCTTAAAAGGGAGGCAAGATGGAAGGCATGAGAATCCAGCCCTCTCTCTGCTCAGGAGATGTTCAAGGTTGAGCTGCTCTTTGCAAAGATTCATTTGAAATTCCCTCTGTCCACTATGTTTTCCCTTTTAGCCCCTTTAGTCAAATCACAGAACGATGCTTTAAAAGGTTTTCTTTCCAAAAATATTTCTCTGATTACCAAAAAAGGAAAAAGAAAACAAATTACACCCAGTCCCTGAAGGTCAATAACAGGAGAATAAGAACTCCCCCCATAGAAGATTAGATAACATAAAGTCAGACTTCTTTAYGACAATAAAACCCCACATTATTCAACAAAAATAATTTAGTAACAAATGTTCAAGGCTTGGTTTTGATAGCAATCCTACATTAAAAATATTTTTCAACCCAAGAAAAACCCACAAACCAAATCTATAAAAGCTAATGAACCTAATGACTTCTTTAATCTTTACACAATGAAAAATAAACACATTTTTACCAAATAAATGGGTGTCAGCCCACAGGCAGAGGAATTTTTCTACATTCTTGCATGAAGCAAATATTTCAAAGATAAGAATTTGAGCTGTTGATTCTTTCAAACTCCTATCTTTGAAGACAAAGTAGTGAGGACAGGACAAGGGAAAAAAATAACATAATATTTTTATGTAGCTGCATAAAATTCAATTTGCCAAGGCAAGCAATCATGGCAGGCAAATAAAATACCATTCATATTTTCATTACCATGCTAAAGGCAGCCAAATTAGTTTTGTGCCTGGCATTTTCTTGACAAGTTTGCAATGCTTCAGTAAGGCAATTAATATGAGATGCAGGCTTCTGCCCATTGCTAATATTTCTCTTTAGATCCAGCAAGACAGCAGCTGACTAAGGAAATTTGAAGAAAAATATGCTGGGAGTCATTTACTCTGCACATATGGAGATAAACTGAAGGCAATAATTATTTACAAGCAAAAGGCACAGGAGGGATGACCACTGTGCATTTAGCAGCACAAACCCTCTCCCCTCCTTCTCCTTCTTGCAGCTAATGTTATTTTTGTGTTCAAAACGAGGCACAAAGCAGTATGTTCAAATGCTAAAATGGAAAACAAATATATTTTTTTTTAACTGAAGCCTCTACGTTGTACCTAGCAATATACACCAGTGCATTTGTACATGTGGCCACATACTGAGCTGTTTTCCTGCTGTCAGTAATTAATTTTGCCAGTTTCTCTCCCAAATGTAAACTCCCAACTGCAGTGTGCAATCAGGAGCAGCCATGGGTGGATAACCCGGTGTCACAGACACACAGCACCCTAGTGAACCCCCATCCAGGTGAGYACGGCTCTCTACTTGTTATCTCAAATAAATAATGGAAATTCTCATTGGGTAARTTTGGGAAATGTCCCCTCTGATGGAGACAGCAGGTATTTGTATTTTCCCAATCAGTTAAACCTTTTAAATGGTTACTGTTACAGCAGCTTATGCATCTGTCCTTCCTTGTACTGCACAGCAGAGCTACTTCCTAGGCCCCTGTGGGATGGGGATCTGACAGCTGTCAGCTGCTTTCTCATCAGCCACTCCATTATTTTAGCTTTTGTCAGTATTGGAGATAAGGACAGCCCCTGACCATCTAGGATAGCCTTCTGTATTCATCTGGTACAGTGCACCCTACAAAACACCCGGGGATGGAGCAGTGTCATACGCACTCRGTAAAGTCACATAATTGTGGAATTCAATCTCTTTTGGAAGCCATTGCTTTTAGTTATCAAGAAAACGCTAGCATATTGAATTTCCTCCCAAAAGGAGCATTTTTGAACATGAAGGCATTTTAAAATACGCAGTAGAAAGGAGAACCAGACCAGAAGCAGGGCAGTGAGGTCATCAGAGAGCTTCTTTTCCCCCAGAAGGCTTTTAAATGATTAAATACATCAGCAGCTGAAAATTATTCCACATCAGAAGCATCATTGTCAGAAAGATGGTAATTGCTTCCCTTCACCCGAATATACTCGATATACCTCCCTTCATCAGAATCTGACATACCACATGTACATAGCCTGTTTTCAAACAAAGATTCAATTTCCTCTAGTTTTTTCCCTTTAGTCTCAGGAAGGCAGCCGTAGATGAAAACCAGTCCCAAGGCAGCAAACCCTGCATAGAGGAAGAAGGCTCCTGCAATGTAAAACAATTGTCACAGTCAGTTACAGAGATTCTCATCCCTCCTCTGTGCCAGAGCAGAGGGAGTGACAGAAGCAGCAGGCTGTGGCTTCAAAGGAGTGTSTAAAAGCAAAGGCTGGAGCAGCAGGGTTACAACAATGAGCTGTGGGCTGTGGGTGTAGGAGGAGGACTCTTTATTGCCCCATTCCACAACAAAGCAAATTAACAAAGGCACTTCCAATTCACATGGAAGATAATAATACTCATCCTTTTCAGGCACGTCACTCTGCTATTAAAATAGACAGCAATTAGACAATCACATGCCCAATTTAAAAAAGCAGATATGAAAGGCAAGAGCTTTCTTAGTTTGTCTTGACAGTGAAGGACACATTAAGAAAACTCCTCAAAATTAAAAGCTCTAGCAAAAGAATGAGTCAGGATTAAAATAATGTTTGTGACTTCTACACGTAATTATTATTTAAAAGTGCTTTGTGGTGACAATTAATACTGAGAAAGAGCTTTCTCCTGCCCACAATCCACCATACCTAGAGGGGCAGAGCAGGTACCAAAGGACCAGCAAACATTTACCTAGTGTTGCTAGACTGATGGCTCAAAGGAATAACAAGTAGAGCTGAAAGGCTCTGTACTAGTAAGGATCTGAAGGTCACATCAACTCCCTGGCAGATTAATGGAATTTAAATGACTTTTACTGGAGTGGCTGAGCAGGAACCTGACAAACACTCCACAGGCTCCCACACACAGCACTTTATCAACAGCTGTATTTCTGCAAGTACCATCTGATACTGGCCTTGGATGCCACCATAAACTGGAAAACTGCAGATGCTGTCACCTGAAGTTGGAATCAGCATTATTTCACTAAGTCAAAAGTGGGTTTTTTCCAGTTCTTCTGTTTTAATCAGCTGTCTCGGTTCTCAGCTAAGGACAGAAATGTTTCTTAAGAAATCAAACACTAAGATCCAATCAGGTTATATCAGATCTCTAGTCTTGCTGAACCACAGTGGGTTGAGAACACTGCTTTGGCACTTCATACCAAAGCCAGTGGAGGGACCCAGAATCCAGAGAAAATCTGTGTGCCTATGGCAGTGCTGCACACATGGACACCTACTGTTACTTACCATAGTATGTCAGATATTCAGCTGTGTGCAGAAATGTCAGTGACACGAGTACATTGAAAACCCAGTTGACTCCAGAAGAACAGGCGTTTCCTGTACTTCTAGCCCAAAGTGGATAAATTTCAGAATTGACAGTCCAGGGCATAGGACCCATCCCTAGGAATTARGAAAAAAAAGAACAATCTGACTTTAGTGGCTGGACTCAAAAGTAAATTTAACATGTAGCGTCACTATTTGACATTTTAAACTTTTATGCAAAACCAAGTATTTTCTTACCAGGTGCAAAGAAAACCAAATACAAAATAAGGCCCAGAAGTGCTGTCCAAGAGTACGGAGTGGGGCAGAAATTGTACGCCCAAAACAAATCTTCCTTTTTGAATACAGTTTCATTTGAACACCTGAAAATCAACAAAAACCTTTTCATTAAAGAATTGTCAAGGCAATAGTTGACATCGCAACATAAACATCGCAAGTAAAAGCTGGCAAATGTACAAGAAAGACAAAAAAACTTAATGCCTGTCAATTTATCAAGATCTTCGAGCCAAGATCTACATTCAGAAATGTCTTTTTTTCTCAAGTCTGGTCTTAGGAAGACCAATCAGCAGAATATTCCTGAATTTAAACACTTGCCTTGCATTTACAGATCTCCTTCAAACAACCAGTCTTTACTACACAAGTGGTGATAGCAAAGCCAACAAGACCAATTCACAGGAATGTCACAGTGCAAAAACAGCTGCAGCAGCAGGAYTTCAAGCTAAAGACGCTGYACACAAAGATTTAAGGTYAGATGGAAGTTGGTYCTTCCATTACTGATGAACCAACTACATGCTGCACTCTTCAGGTGTAATCAGCAATGGAGTGTGCCAAGGCCAAGTGAAGTTAGAAAGAAAAGAGGTGTGTGTTTTCCTTCCTACACAGTGAAATAGTTTAGAAGGCAGCATTTGTAATTAGCTACTGAAAGAAAATATGTCTCCATTCCAAAGAACACGTGGAAATTCCGTATTTCAAGGAAGAAGTATAAGATTAGGTATTTCCCTCTGACTGCCAACAAACAATATAAAATATTTTAAAGGAATACTGGCAACTTCATTTTTTGTTACAATTTTTTTTAAATTAAYATTTKTATAAAGGAAGAAGTTATAAATGTAACTAGTGAAACTTTTCAGCTGTCACCACATCAATTGCTGGAGATGAAAAACCCCATATTTTYGTGAGAGAAAACTTAAGCAGACACTTCTCTTTCATATGCAAACAATGTTATTTACTTGAAAATAAGAAATCACAGAAAGCTGAACATCTGCCTGGGTTGTGATTTCCAGATCAGTTGAGCATTTATGTGAAGAATATGACCCTCTTGACAGTRGGGAAACCAGAATGAAGATACCTGCAACGGGCAATAGGTGGGCTATAAGTCGTGGAGATGGTGGAGCAACAGCCACCCTGAAATGCTTCAGGGTTGAACAGCAATGTGCTAAGCACTGATGAATGTGCCCACCACCACTCCTGGGGCAGGAATCTTCCTTATCCTGTCATTGATTAAAGGACAAYATTTAAAGCAGGATATCATGGTGAAGTCCCAGACCCAATTTCAGGACAGCTGGAAATCCAAAGTTCCAAAACATTCAAAAGGGAAAGGTTAACCCTACAAACAGTGGGAAAATGCATATCTAAAACCCTGGACAAACCCTAATGCTGCCTTTTTGCAGTAACCTGTAAGATTTGCAGTTCCACCTTGCACTTGAGCAGCAGCTGGTCAAGTGGAGAAATTCTGAACCCTTTAATTTGGGGCTGGCAATGCAGCCAGTATTGGTGCACACCTTTCCACCTTTCCACAGCTCTGCCTTGCTGAGCTCCCCTGGAAAGGTCAACTCATCCAGGGAATTGATTCATTTTCACTCTTGAGGTGAAAAACACACAGAAAACAGGTCAGCTGAACATCCCTCTCAAAGACACATCCTTYGTGCCTGGATACAGACTGCCCCACTGCAGGAACACAGGAGTGCTCAGTTTCATACCCTTTAACATCATCACTTTTGCTTCTTTTGCTGTAACTCAAATTTCATTTGCAGGTGTTTGCAATGAATACAAGCTGATGAGCACTTTTAAGCATCTTCATGCTGAGATTGATTTCTCCATTCTGCCCAGCCAGATTGGCAGCTCTGCAGAGAGGGCCTCACGCTTTCTCTCAGACAAAACTGTACACAAAGACATACTTGGTTTATTAYCCTGCATCCATCTCCATGAGCACAAACCAATGTGCTGATTCATGCAGACACAACTGCAGGCAGGTCAGCGTGTTTCCCTCCCCTGCCATCTCTCCCCAGTTGTGTCCTACTTTGGACAGAGTGGAACACAAATGATACAAGGGAMAGCCAGATGTCTCCAAAGCCTCCTGTGACTGAGCCCACTCATCTGTTCTCTGCTGTCTGCCCCAATAGGAAATTTTATTGCAAAAAAAGCAGATTCAGTGCAATGAAATGGGAAAAACGGCACTTGAGACTAGATTTAATAGAAACCTGGCAGTAATAAACTGTRCTTTGCTTATCCTCCAGTTGCAAACCAGCATGGTACACAGAGTAAAAGCAAAGACATCTGTATTTGCTGGCATCTTACAGTGCAGGGAATGTTAAAAAAATAACACTCCTTCAAGGCTGGAGATTTGTTCAAGCTCTATTACTGTGCTAATTCTACTGCTATACCACCTTTACTGTGAATTTCTTTGGCTATGTGTTTTCTACASGTTACTTAAGACACACATCAGTTCTAATTAGTAAAAGTCTGACCAATCAACAAGTGATGCAAAAATTTCAGCTGACTGGAAATAAATGAGAAGAGCAGTAGATTTCTGAATTACAAGCATTATATGCTCGGTTTCAAAATCACAGGGTCCATCCTCTATGAGATATGGTCTGAAGCTCAAAAGAACTAAAACTTTGCTCTCCATYTCTTTAAATTATCTTCATGTGACACATAAAAGAAGGTAAGGTAAAAAAAGAGTTGGGGGGTGGGTTCTATAATATTATTGCAAATAACAGGAGGATGAAACAGGATAAAACCATTTTCTTGGTAATTAATGTAAATTTTTCTAATTTTCAAGCCATTTCGGCTGTACAATAATTCTGAAGACAACACTGAAAATTCCAGCATGGGAAATGGCTGAACAAGACATAGCACAGGCACAAGACAGAGACCAATTTGATTTTCTTCTCAAATTTCCATTAATTTTTGCTCTGCTGTAGAATGAGGACTGTCTAGCCCTAAAGATACAGTTTTTTGCGGGAATTAATTGTTTCATTCTGAACAGTTCATATATTTTTAATATGAAAGCTGCTGGCTTCTCAWTGTCTCTAAGCCCTTCAGAAGCATCTTAAATGGATTTAGATCAAAAGTMTTAAAAGGTCAAAATTCAAATCAAGTCAGGCAAAGGAAATTACTTCTGCAGAAAATTGCTAATGTGATCGTCCATCTCTGTAAAATGCTTGTTGGAACAAGCATATTTCAAAATTACACATTCTGCTCTGAGATAAACTTTGACATCAGGTGGTGATGGCACAGAAAGATTTCATAGCTAATTCACAGTTTCACTAATCTCCCATTTCTTTGTTCTAACAAGAGTAAAACTACTTAAGGACTGCTCATATGCCAGATTTTTGTGCTTGGGTTATCAGGATGATGATAATCTACAATTTGCCAGTTTAAATCTCCAGCATAGCACAAATATATTTGTTTTACTAAATATGTCCTTTAAAAAGATTTTTAGTGTCTCCTGTGTAGAGTGCCAATTTTTAAATCCACTGAACAATATAAATTTATGCCAAGTTTTTTGACTTATGTTTTCATCTGAAGTCTGTCATGGAAAGGACAGAGGACAAAAGAGACATAATTTGAGTAGATGCTGTTTGGACAGAGGAAGGTTTTTGTGGATGATACTTGGGAACAACTAAGATTATTTATCCATAAGCAATTACTCATCCTGTAGAAAAATCTGGACCTCAACATTTGGGTTGGTTCTCATAACTTCAAGTCCCTCTTCTTCTGCTAAAGATATTTAGTTGTCCGAATAAACCCCCAACTATCTCAGAGGGCAGAATTTAACAAGATACCAGATGAACTGTAAAATAACTTGGTGGTAGTTAGAAATGTAACTAAGGAGAACTTTGGAAACCGCCYCTACCCTGTCCATCAGAGGCCTCTCAAATCCACCCATGTACATCCAAAATAGTTACATTAGCACAACCCATAGAAACCAGTTAAACYATGAGATATGGTWTCACTATAAATCAGCATATTCTGAYWYAAAGAAAAATCCCTGCTCCTTTTTTATACATGTGGCAAGATGCTGTCTAAAGTATCAAGCAACTTTTCACCTGAAGGTGAACAGATTAATTTAAACCTGACTAATGTCTGAACCAATAATTCCTAAGCTTTCTCAAAGCTTTCCCTAGCTACAGTCATCTGTGCCTCAGAGGTTCCACATCTCTCTAGAGAAGTTTGCTTTATCACTTTGACTTTATGGTTTACACAGAGAAAGAATTCATCCA